>NC_071616.1:43145776-43223276 GCF_014839835.1 Dryobates pubescens | reverse complement strand
TCCTACAGCCATACAATCATATAGAATCATAGAATTGTTAGGGTTGGAAGGGATCTCAAGGATCATCTAGTTTCCACCCCCCTGACATGGGCTGGGACACCTCACACTACATCAGGTTGCTCACAGCCACATCCAGCCTGGCTGCACAAACCTCCAGGGATGAGGCTTTCACCACCTCCCTGGGCAAACTGTGCCAAGTGCCTCACCACCCTCATGGGGAAGAACTTCTTCCTAACATCCAATCTGAATTTACCCAGTTCTAGTCTTTTTCCATGGTTTTGTCATGTGGTGTTAGGTATTAGGTAATAGGTTGGACTTGATGATCTCTGAGGTCTTTTCCAGCCTGGTTGATTCTATGATTCTACATATACAATATATCATAATATATACAATTCTATATATATTATATACAATAAGTGTAGTAGCATTCAAATCCCTTCTCAATGAGCAAATACAAAAGGCACTTCAGTTTAAAAACATGTAAGCAGTATTCTTTTACACTATTCTCTTAGATATCCTTATTTGTGTTTTCAAAGCACCTGCAGTTAATGAAAACTTAGCACGACAATGAAGTCCTTTGTCATGGACTGGCAGTTTTGCTTTACAGAATAAATGGAAGAGTTTTCTTAACTAAACCAAGGTTACTATTACTACTTATTTAAAAAAAGAAAAGGCATAAAAAGTAATTTTTAATTCTTAGAAGACAGCCTGTTGAAATAATGTTGTTGATAACTTTGCCCAACTTAGAGTGCTCTAAGTATGATGCAAGTCTAGGAGTGCTAAGCAAACTTTTCTGTTTCAAAATGGACAGGTCACCCACTTTTCTTTGAACATCTAAGCTGTTCTCTTCCACTGTGGGGGAGAACTTGTAAATGATTCAGTTTTCAACATGGATTAGATCCATGTTCAACCCTAAGGGCCTCAATCAATGATTTAAGAATCAGCCTGGGGGTACTGGTTGACAGCAGGCTGAACATAAGCCAGCAGCATGCCAGGTGGCCAAGAAGGCTAATGGCAGCCTGGCCTGCATCAGGAGTAGAGTGGCCAGCAGGAGCAGGGAGGTCATTCTGCCCTGTACTCAGCACTGGTTGGGCCACACCTTGAGTCCTGTGTCCAGTTCTGGGCCCCTCAGTTTAAGAAAGATGTTGAGTTGCTGGAATGCATCTAGAGAAGGGCAACAAAGCTGGGGAGGGGTCTGGAGCACAGCCCTGGGAGGAGAGGCTGAGGGAGCTGGGGTTGCTTAGCCTGGAGAAGAGGAGGCTCAGGGGGGACCTTATTGCTGTCTACAACTACCTGAAGGGTAGAGGCACTTGTTGCCATGGTTTAGTTGATTAGATGGTGTTGGGTGATAGGTTGGACTTGATGATCTCAAAGGTCTTTTCCAACCTAGTAAATTCTGTATTCTGTAATTTACCATCATGAGAACAACAACAAAAAACCCAGCCAAACATCTAAATAACTACTGCAGGACTATGGAACATTTCTGATTTAACAGGCATTCTAGAAGACTGTGAGGTTGATCTGACCACAGTTCAAGTGCTTTGTGTACACAGATAACATTATAATTGCAAGGGAAATTTGTAACAGTGCAATGTCTATTGCTGCATCACTTCAGGGACTTTGCAGGCTCCACGTCTCAAAGGTCACAGGAATGTTTTGCATTGCTTCTGTCACCAAGGGAAAGTAATTAAAAATGCAGAGCACAAGTGGTTTTGGAAAAGATTATTTTTTAGCTTTGCAAATATATCTTACTACAAGATTAGGTGGAACTTTTACTCACATCAATGAGTTGTTGGAACATGTGCAGAGAAGAGCAACAAAGCTGGGGAGGGATTTGGAGCACAAACCCTATGAGGAGAGGCTGAGAGATCTGGGGTTGCTTAGCCTGGAGAAGAGGAGGCTCAGGGGAGACCTTCTTGCTGTCTACAACTACCTGAAAGGAGGTTGTAGCCAGGTGGGGGTCGGTCTCTTCTCCCAGGCAAGCAGCACCAGAGCAGGAGGACACAGTCTCAAGTTGCACCAGGGAGATTTAGGCTTCATGTGAGGAAGAAATTCTTCCCAGCAAGAGAGATTGGCCATTGGAATGTGCTGTCCAGAGAGGTGGTGGAGTCACCATCACTGGAGATGTTTAGGAAGAGACTGGATGGGGTGCTTGGTGCCATGGTTTAGTTGATTAGATAGTGTTGGGTGATAGGTTGGACTTGATGATCTCAGAGGTCTTTTCCAACCTGGTTAATTCTATTCTATTCTATTCTATTCTATTCTATTCTATTCTACTCTACTCTACTCTACTCTACTCTACTCTACTCTACTCTACTCTACTCTACTCTATTCTATGTATAATCACTGTTGTAAAATAGTTTTAAAACAGAGGGCTGGAATTAAGCCTGCAGAGAAAGGCTAAACACCAAATCACATTTTACTTGTCTTTTGCAAATGAACTAATTCAATCACAGAGTCAACCAGGTTGGAAGAGACTTCCAAGATCATCGAGTCCAACCTATCTTCCAACCCTAAATAATCAACCAGACAATGGCACTGAATGCCTCATCCAGTGCTCTTACTTCACCTCTTCTCCTAGTAGGAAAGCTATTTTTCACTCAATATCCAAGTGGAATTCCCAGAACTTAGGACAATTGGCAATCTTACAGTCACACAGAGAAACGTTCATCTATAGGGACAATAATCTGGGAGTGCAGCAAACCAGGTTTCAGCAACCTCATTCTGCAAAAGTGACTCAGGCAGGGGCTTGTAAAAGCTTTTTAAAAGAATGTCAAAGTCCTAGAAGTCAGTCACCAATGAGCAAACATTGTGCATGACTTTCTAAGCAAAGGAAAATGTCAGCTTTATTCACTGCTACACAACCCTTTGAACAGACTCTTCAGAATGGACTGCATGGGAATTTCTTCTCAGCAGTTTGTGAACACGAGCAAATGAATGATCCAAAACAAACAAAAACCCCCCAGCTACCATTTCTAATGCTTTTAGAAGATTCAACAAGGGCAAGGGGAGAGTCTTGCACCTGGGAAGGAACAGTGTAGGTCGGAGACTGAGCAGCTGGAGAGCAGTGAAGGGGAAAAGGACTTGGGGGTCCTGGTGGATGGAAGGATGACCATGAGCCAGCAATGTGGCCAGGAAGGCCAATGGTATCCTGGGGTGGATTATTACATAGAATATATAGAATACATAGAATAAACCAGGTTGGAAGAGACCTTCAAGATCATCGCGTCCAACCCATCAACCAATCCAACACCACCTAAACAACTAACCCACGGCACCAAGCACCCCATCAAGTCTTCTCCTGAAAACCTCCAATGATGGTGACTCCACCACCTCCCCAGGCAGCCCATTCCAATGGGCAATCACTCTTTCTGTATTTCTGATTAGAAGGGATGTGACCAGTAGCTTAAGAGAGCTTCTCCTCCCCCTCTACTCTGCCCTGGTGAGGCCACATCTGGAATATTGTGTCCAGTTCTGGACCTCTCAGTTCAAGAAAGACCTCAAGGAACTGCTTGAAAGAGTCCAATGCAGAGCCACGAGGATGATGAAGGGAATGGAACATCTTCCATATGAGGAGAGACTGAGGGAGTTGAGGACTCTTTAGCTTAAAGAAGAGGCTCTTTAGCTTAAAGAATAGGAGTCTGAGAGGTGACCTCAATAATGCTTATAAATATCTAAAGGGTGAGTGCCAAGAGGATGGAGCCAGGCTCTGCTCAGTGGTACCTAATGACAGCACAAGGGGCAATGGGTGGAAGTTGAGGCATAGGAAATTTCACATAAACATGAGGAATTTATGTTTTCCTTGTGAGGGTGCTGGAACATTGGAGCAGGCTGCCCAGGGTGGTTGTGGAGTCTCCCTCTCTGGAGATATTCAAAACTTGCCTGGATGAGTTCCTGTGTAATGTGGTGTAGGTGAGCCTGCTCTGGCAGGGGCGTTAGACTGGGTGATCTTTCAAGGTCCCTTCCAGCCCCTGTGATTCTGTGAGGATTGAGGAATATATTTGTCCTGATTAAAAGAAGAATGATATTTTCCTGCCATTTGCCATTAATGATTTCAGGCTTACAAAGCGACCTTGCTTCTCTGAAGCCAAGGAACAAGTGTGAAGTCCCTCAGTCAGCTCACGGTGTTTGATCCTTCTTTTGCAAGTCTTCCACATAATTCCTTCAGAGTCCTTGAATTTTCAGAGTATTTTGATTAATCACATTTGTAGCAAGGAGGAAGAAAAGTGTCAAACCCAGCCTCTCTATTTTCAGAAGGCAGAATGCTCAGAAACACACAGCAAAAGTTCTCCAAATGTGAAAGGATTCTCAGCATTCTCAGCACGTCTGTGCTCTGAGTGAACATTTTATTT
Source organism: Dryobates pubescens (assembly GCF_014839835.1). Lineage (NCBI taxonomy): Eukaryota > Metazoa > Chordata > Aves > Piciformes > Picidae > Dryobates > Dryobates pubescens. Next base: position 43,218,924 of record NC_071616.1, on the reverse strand, counting down.
GCTTGTCAGTGACTCAGAATATCCACAGCTACTCTTCAGTGACTATGAAAAATCATGCCAAGTGGGATAAAGCTTTATTTTTAAAAAGTTGAAGGCATGAAATAAGCACTAAGAAGACAATAGTACACCTGTTTGCAGAAGTAAAAAGGCATCTTCCATCTACTTTGCTTTTGAAAGTTTGGCTGAGGATTGCATTTCAGAGGCCAAATAGCTCATGACATTACTCCCAATATTCTGGGCTTTATACCTAATTGAGCTGATACACATTTGCATAAGCATGATGCTTCATGATTAATGTATAAGTCACAGCATGGAGCCCTGAACAAATACATCCAAGTATCTCTCTCCCCAACCTTACTGCAGATAATCGGTGTGCCTAAAAAGCAGCCTACAGTGCCTGTGCCTATCAAATCATAGAATCACTAAGGCTGGAGAAGACCTTGAAGATCATCAAGTCCAATTGTAACCCAACTACCATGGCTATTAAACCATGTCCTGAAGTGTCAAATCCACAGCTTCTTGAACACCTCCAGGCATGGCAACTCCAGCACCACCCTGGCGAGCCTGTTCCAGCGCCTCATCGCTCTCACCCCAGAAAGGCAAAAGCCCAGCTAGAACTCAGCCTGGCCACTGGTGTGAGGGATAAACAACAGAGGTTTTTACAAATATGTTAGCAACACAAGGAAAGGCAAGGAAAATGTCCAGCTGACATACTTAAACTCTTTATTGCCTCAGCCTTTGATAGTCAGACCCAAGGTGTAGTAGTCATGAGGTCTTGGGTGACAGGCTGGACTTGATGATCTTTGTAAGTCTTTTCCAATTTTGTTGATTGTATGATTATCCTCAGGGTATTCAGGCATCTGATAGGAATGGAGAGCAGCAGCAACTCCTCAGAGTCCAGGAGGAAGCACTTAAGGACCTGTTCTGTCACCTGGATGCTCACAAGTCTGTCGGACTGGATGAGTTTCAGCCAAGAGTACTGAAGGAGCTGGCAGAGGAGCTTGCCAAGCCACCCTCCATCATCTTCCCCAAGAGTTTGTTCTACGACAAAGAGGCCCCTGTGCCTCTAAGACATCCTTCTGGAAGAAAATCCAGCCTTCCTGGATCCCTTTGTCCTTCAGGACAATCTCCCAAGGGACACTCTTGTCCAATGTCCTGAACTGTCTGAAGTCTGCCCTCTGGAAGTCCATGGTAGTGCTTTTACTGACCTCTCTCCTTACTTCACCAAGAATAGAGAACTCTGTCATTTGGAGGAGCACTGTTTGGATCCCCACATTCCTCCTGGCAACCTGTGTGGTCACCACGCTGGTTCTTCTTCTGGGAAGGGACCAGTTACACCAACTGAGCTCACCCCAGTGTTTGATGGGCAGCCACCTGTAGCTGCCCCCCCTGAGGCTTCTTATGGAGCACTGTTGTTTGTCCCTTGTTTAGCTGTGTTGCCAGGGGTGTTGTCTCTGCATGTGCCATCTGAGCTGCCAGCCCATAGAATAGCATAGCCAATGGCATCCTGGCCTGCATCAGGAACAGTGTGGCCAGCAGGAGCAGGGAGGTCATTCTGCCCCTGTACACTGCACTGGTTAGGCCACACCTTGAGTCCTGTGTCCAGTTCTGGGCCCCTCAGTTTAGGAAGGAGGTTGACTTGCTGGAGTGTGGCCAGAGAAGGGCAACAAAGTTGGTGAGGGGCTTGGAACACAGCCCTGTGAGGAGAGGCTGAGGGAGCTGGGGTTGCTTAGCCTGGAGAAGAGGAGACTCAGGGGTGACCTTCTTGCTGTCTACAACTACCTGAAAGGAGGTTGTAGCCAGGTGGGGGTTGGTCTCTTCTCACAGGCAACCAGCACCAGAACAAGAGGACACAGTGTCAAGCTGTGCCAGGGGAGGTTTAGGCTGGAGGTTAGGAGGAAGTTTTACACAGAGAGAGTGATTGCCCATTGGAATGTGCTGCCCAGGGAGGTGGTGGAGTCACCATCACTGGAGGTGTTCAGGAAGAGACTTGATAGGGTGCTTGGTGCCATGGTTTAGTTGGTTGGGTTGGATTGGTTGATAGGTTGGACACGATGATCTCGAAGGTCTCTTCCAACCTGGTTTATTCTATTCTATTCTGTTCTTTTCTATTCTATTCTATTCTATAGCATAGCATAGCATAGCATAAATAGAATAGATTAGACTAGACTAGACTAGAATAGACTAGAATAGAATAGAATTGACCAGGTTGGAAAAGAACTTTGAGATAACTGAGTCCAACCTATCACCCAACACCATCTAATCAACTAAACCATTGCACCAAGCAGCCCATCCAGTCTCTTCCTGAACACCTCCAGTGATGATGACTCCACCACCTCCCTAGGCAGCCCATTCCAATGGCCAGTCTCTCTTTCTATCACAGTATCACAGTATAACTAAGGTTGGAAGAGACCCCAAGGATCATTGAGTCCAACCTGTCACCACAGACCTCATGACTAGACCATGGCATGAAGAACTTCTTCCTACCATGCAGCCTAAACCTCCCCTGGCACAGCTTGAGACTGTCCCCTTAGCACAGGTGTGCCACAAAAAGCTCCTAGAATAGCTCCTTGTTGGCCCTTTTGGTGGTGAATGGTGCCACATCCAGCTGGCGGCCAGGCACCAGTGGCGTCCCCCAGGGATCGGTGCTGGGCCCCATCCTCTTTAACATCTTCATTGATGATATGAATGAGGGGGTTGAGTCAGTCATCAGCAAGTTTGCAGATGACACCAAGTTGGGAACAGATGTTAGTCAGTTAGAGGGTAGAAAGGCTCTGCAGAGGGACCTTGACTGACTGGACAGATGGGCAGAGTCCAATGGGATGGCATTTAATAAGTCCAAGTGCCAGGTGCTGCACTTTGGCCACGGCAACCCCATGCAGAGCTACAGGCTGGGGTCAGAGTGGCTGGAGAGCTGCCAAACAGAGAGGGACCTGGGGATGCTGATTGACACCCACCTAAACATGAGCCAGCAGTGTGCCCAGGTAGCCAAGAGGGCCAATGGCATCCTGGCCTGTATTAGGAATAGTGTGGCCAGCAGGAGCAGGGAGGTCATTGTGCCCCTGTACTCTGCATTGGTTAGGCCACACCTTGAGTGCTGTGTCCAGTTCTGGGCCCCTCAGTTTAAGAAGGACATCGAGACACTTGAACGTGTCCAGAGAAGGGCAACAAGGCTGGGGAGAGGCCTTGAGCACAGCCCTATGAGGAGAGGCTGAGGGAGCTGGGGTTGTTTAGCCTGGAGAAGAGAAGGATCAGAGGTGACCTCATTGCCCTCTACAACTACCTGAAAGGTGGTTGTAGACAGGAGGGGGTTGGTCTCTTCTCCCAGGCAACCAGCACCAGAACAAGGGGACACAGTCTCAAGCTGTGCCAGGGGAGGTTTAGACTCGAGGTGAGGAAAAAGTTCTTCACTGTGCGAGTCGTTCGTCATTGGAATGTGCTGCCCAGGGAGGTGGTGGAGTCACCGTCCCTGGAGGTGTTCAAGGGGAGATTGGACGTGGCACTTGGTGCCATGGTCTAGTTGTGAGGTCTGTTGGAACAGGTTGGACTTGATGATCCTTGAGGTCTCTTCCAACCTTAGTTACTGTGATACTGTGATACTGTGATACCATGATTCCCTCTCCCAGTGCACACTTAACTACACTGAAGCTGGTCTCATCGAGATCTGCATAGCTATGGATAAAAAAAACCCCAACTGCACTGAGTTTCAAAGCTCCTTTATCTGGAAGTGCTAATAACAATAAAACGTTAGCTTTCAAAAGGCTGCTAGATTTCCTATTTTCTGTGATTTATGGCAATATTTTATACTGCTTTTTGTTATGTTGAAATTAAGTGTCAAGCCAACAGCTTTATTCTCCAAATTGAAACAGATCCCAATGTAAAATGAAGACTTTTGTTCAATTAATAACTTAATAATTACTTTTTTTTTGCGCCGTTACTCTTGGGGTAATGTTAACCTAGAGCGAGCAAGGACTCGCTGATCAAAAAGAGCAACATGTTAATAATTCAATAACACATCCCTTCCTAGTCAAATTACATAGAAAAACTCCTGAAAATGCTAACAAAGGTCTGATGAGCAAAAAAAAACAACCAACAACAGGGGATGCTGCAGTAAGGATGCCAAGAATAAGTCTAATCTTTGATGGTTAAGCAGTAGAGATATGTTGAGAGACTACAGGCTGATAATATTCTTTCTACTGCATCCCTTTGCAATAACATGATGGCTTATCTTTAAGAAATCACCAAGAGGAGGCTCAGGGGAGACCTTATTGCCATCTACAACTACCTGAAGGGAGGTTGTAACCAGGTGGGGGTTGGTCTCTTCCCTCGGGCAACCAGCACCAGAACGAGAGGACAGTCTCAAGCTGCACCAGGGGAGGTTTAGGCTGGATGTTAGGAAGAATTTCCTCATAGGAAGAGAGATTGGCCATTGGAATGTGCTGCCCAGGGAGGTGGTGGAGTCACCATCGCTGGAGGTGTGTAGGAAGACACTGGATGGGGTGCTCCCTGGGCAACCTGTGCCAGTGTCTCACCACCCTCATGGGGAAGAACGCCTTCCTGACATCCAATCTGAATCTACCCACTTCCAGTTTTGTTCCATTCCCCCCAGTCCTATCACTCCCCAACATCCTAAAATGTCTCTCCCCAGCTTTCTTGTAGCCCACTTCAGATACTGGAAGGCCACAATAAAGTCTCCTCAGAGCCTTCTCTTCTCCAGACTGAGCAGCCCTAACTCTCTCAGTCTGTCCTCATAGCAGAGCAGCTCCAGCCCTCTGCTCATCCTTGTGGCCCTTGTCTGGACACCTTCCAGCACCTCCAGATCCTTCCTGTAATAGGGACTCCAGAACTGGACACAGTACTTCAGGTGGGGTCTCAGCAGAGCAGAGTTGAGGGGGAGAATCACCTCCCTGGCCCTGCTGGCTGTGCTTCTCTTGATGCAGCCCAGGATGTGATTTGCTTTCTGGGCTGCAAGTGCTCACTGCTGGCTCATGTTGAGCTTCTCATACACCAGCACCCCCAAGTCCTTTTCTTCAGGGCTGCTCTCAAGCCAGTCCCTGCCCAGCCTGTTGATCTTGTTGAACCTCATGAGGCTGTCATGGGCTCACCTCTCCAACATGTCAAGGTCCCTCTGGATGGATCCCTTCCCTCCAGCATGTCTGCTGCACCACACAGCTTGGGGTCATCAGCAAACCTGCCAAGGGTGCACTCAGTGCCACTGTCCATGTCACCAACAAAGGTGTTAAACAAGCCTGGTCCCAGGACTGAGCCCTGAGGGACTCTGCTCGTCCCTGGCCTCCACTTGGACATAGACCCATATAAGCAATACAAATGCATTCAGCAGCTGTTTGAGGCTTTAGTATGGAAACCATAAGCATTTCATAGATGCCCCAGGCCTTTCTTTGCATAAAAAGGCACAACAGTTGTTTGAAAAGCAAAAAGTGTTACCATTTCCACATTATTACTTTGAAAACAAAATACAAAGTCCCAACCCACCAGCCAAAACAAACAAAAAAACCCAAACAAACCAAAGGAACAAAACTAAGCAACAACTCCCAGAACACTGAGTAGAAGTAGAGGCTTATTTGTGGATTTGTTGTCCTAATTTCACTAAAATTCTAACCAAGAATGCATGGAACTGCTGATATCTGTCCAGAATTGTATACACATGTAACAACTTGGGACTCTATCTGTGAGGGAAAGGGGGGAAAGAAACAGAAGTTCCTTATATGAGATATGTGTTCTGACATGATTTTCTCTCAGTAGAATAAAATGGCATTGCATCCTAAATGTCAGGTTAATAGAAGATTTAACTAAACTGATTCTGAGAACTTAGATGCTTTGTAGTATATTGTCATAGAATCATAGAACTGTCAGGGTTGGAAGGGACCTCAAGGATCATCTGGTTCCAAACCCCCTACCATGGGCAGGGACACCTCACACTACATCAGCTTGCTCAGAGCCACATCCAGCCTGGCCTTCAAAACCTCCAGGGATGAGGCTTCTACCACCTCCCTGGGCAATCTCTGCCAGTGTCTCACCACCCTCTTGGGGAAGAACTTCTTCCTAATGTCCAGTCTGAATGTACTCCTTGTTTTGCTCTATTTCCCCCAGTCCTATCACTCCCTGACACCCTAAAAAAAAGTATCTGCTAACTATCTAGCTAACATGTTCTTTAAAATACCCCAAAATATCAGTGATTGAAATGCCACAAGCAATCAAATTCAGAGATTGACATCTAGCTGGAGAGGCTTTCCTAATACTTCCCATTCCTCTCCCACATGAAGTAATTTGGGTTTAAGCATGCATCTGCTCCTCACAGTGGTTAAAAGAAACAAGTCAAAGAAAGACTTGGTATTTTTTCTACCACAACCAGACATATTGTACAGAACCATTTCTTTGTCACCAGCTGTGGAGCACCATGCCTTAAAATTATGCTTGGGAAACTTCAGACTCATGCTCTGTCTAGATCTCCATTTCTGGTACCCAGAAGCCCTGACTCAAATTAAGTGCAGATAGATGTCATCTTCATGTACCCTTTCCTTCTTAGATGGCATGATACAGTGGATCACCATGGCTGTTTTCTGTGGGATGTGGTCATGAGCCATTAGAGACATCAAACCATCAAACAACAACACTCATGGGAATTCAATGGCAAAAATGCTGTCATATGTGCAAAGTTTTGTTATATGATTTTTATTAGTTTTAAAGGTTTAACTTTTGTAATAGACAAACCAAAGGTAAAGGTATCACAGTATCACAGAACGTTAGAGGCTGGAAGGAACCTCCAGAGATCATCAAGTCCAACCCCCCTGCAAAGCAGGATCACCCAGGGTACCCCACACAGGAATTCATCCAGACAGGTCTTGAGTGTGTCCAGAGAAGGAGACTCCACAACCTCCCTGGGCAGAGTGTTCCATTGCTCCATCACCATCACTGTAAAGAAGTTTCTCCTCATGTTGAGGTGAAATCTTCTATGTTCAAGCTTGAACTTGTTGTTTCTTGTCTTATTAGTGTGCACCACTGAGAAGAGCTTGGCCCCCTCCACTTGACACCCACCCCTCAGATATTGATAGACATTGATCAGATCCCCTCTCAGTCTTCTCAAGAGTAAACAGTCCCAGGGCTCAGTCTCTCTTCATAGGGGAGATGCTCAAGTCCCTTGATCATCCTCATGGCTCTCCGTTGTATTCTCTGCAGCAGGTCTCTGTCTCTCTTGAACTGGGGAGCCCAGAACTGGACACAGCATCCCAGGTGTGGTCTCACCAGGGCAGAGTAGAGGGGGAGAAGAACCTCCCTAGACCTGATGGACACACTTTTCTTGATGCTCTCCAGGCAGTTACTTTCTGTTTAATACACCAGTATTTCAACTCTGTTCTCAATGATTCCATTAAATATTAGCATCACTTCAGTCACACACCTTTCATGTTTCTAAGTCAGAAATGCTGAGCTGGGAAAAAAATGTTCATAGTCTTATGCACATGTATGATACTCCAGAAAAAGATTAATTTTTCATTGGAAGCAGAAATCCTTTGGTGAACTTCTGGTTGTCTGTCTTCTTCTCCAGAGGAGTCTGTAAGCCAGTGAGAAATAAAATACTCTCCTAGAATATGAAGCAAACAAGAGTATCAGTAAAACACATGTAAGGCATGGAAGTTTTATTCAGATGACTGCAGTAATTTTCTGACACTGAATCTCCAAGGAACTCTTGGTGAGTCCATACTTGCTTTCAGCTTCCTGAAGAGCTACCAACCTCATCCCCCACTAAACCTCAAAAAACAGAGGGGAGAGAAAGGGCCAAGAGGATGAACATGAGGACACAGTCTGAAGATGCACCAGGGGAGGTTTAGGCTGGATGCTAGGAAGAAATTCTTCCCAGAAAGAGAGATTGGCCATTGGAATGTGCTGCCCAGGGAGGTGGTGGAGTCACCATCAAGGGCAGTATTTAAGAAGAGCCTGGATGAGGCACTTGGTGCCATGGTTGATTAGATGGTGTTAGGTGACAGGTTGAACATGATGATCTTGAAGGTCTTTTCCAGCCTAGTTACTTCTATTCTATTCTACTCTATTCTAGTCTAGTCCATTCCATTCTATTCTATTCTATTCTATTCTATTCTATTCTATTCTATTCTATTCTATTCTATTCTATTCTATTCTATTCCATTCCATTCCATTCCATTCCATTCCATTCCATTCCATTCCATTCTATTCTATAGTTGGAGCACCTCTCCTGTGAGGACACACTGAGGGAGTTGGGGTTGTTTGGAGAAGAGAAGGCTCTGAGGAGTCCTAACTGTGACCTTCCAGTACCTTAAGGGGGCTACAAGAAAGCTGGGGAGGGACTTTTTAGGGTGTCAGGCAGTGCCAGAACTAGGGAGGAATGGAACAAAACTAGAAGTGGGTAGATTCAGACTGGATGTTAGGAAGAAGTTCTTTCCCATGAGGGTGGTGAGACACTGGCACAGGTTGCCCAGGGAGGTGGTGGAAGCCTCATCCCTGGTTTTTAAGGCCAGGCTGGATGTGGCTGTGAGCAACCTGCTGTAGTGTGAGGTGTCCCTGCCCATGGCCAGGGGGGTTGGAACTAGATGATCCTTGAGACCCCTTCCAACCTTAACAAGTCTGTGGTTCTACACATGCAAACTACTGTAAATGAAGGGGCAATGGCTATCTGCAACACTTTGCTTTAGTATCTGAGTCCAATATGAGACTAAACCAACACATGGCTTGTTTATCGCTTTCCCACAATTCCTCTGCTTTTCCAGATGCTTCCAAAAGAGACATAGGTAGATGTCATATCAAAGTGTCACTATAAAACTACAGAATGTGTATCTCTTTTTCCTTTGTGGGAAAGATTCTGGTTGCAGATAGTCAGAAATTTAATTAGTCCAGATTTCTGAGGTGTTATTCCACTACCTGTTGAATATTCAACATCAATGTTTGCAGTACAGGGGAAGTCATCATGTTGACATAGTGATGTCTGAATTACCATCTACATGATTTGATGATTGATGGGTTCAGAGAAACCTGCCTTTTGAATACATATTGGATTTATTCCTGAGGCAGATGACATTTCTTTTCTATTTCAACGTGCCTGTTGTCAGCAGTCAAGATTTAACAAGGAGAGATAATCTCAAAGACACTTTAAAGCAGACCACTGAGAGGTCTGAGTAGGCAGTTCTAATTCCTGAAAAATCTTGGAATGGCACTTTGAAATGAGCAGAAATGTGATTGGAGTCTTTGGTTGCTAAGACAGACAGCTAAGCTGGGAACAAATTGTGTGGCTTTACAAACGCTGCTTTCATGCCTGCCTAAAGACAACTATAGCAAGCTGACTAACAATTAATCCATGAGCAATGAAATAGTACAACACTTGAAGCCAAACCAGAGAAAGGGGTGCAGCTTTCTCACCTGATAATAGTGAAGGTTTCCATGTACAGCCACGTCTCATGGTATCCAGAAGATGGGCTGCAAGGCAACCTGATGCTGAGATTATTGGGGTCGAAGCTCTCAAGTGAAATGTCCAGTTGCACAGAAGGAAAATGCTTCAACTTCATTCCAGAAGAAGGCTCAATCTTTTAAAAGGACCACAGAAAAATGAGAAGAACAATGAATAATACTGTGTTCTGATTTATGTCACTTCATGCCTACAAGAAAGCTGGGAAGGGACTTTTTAGGGTGTCAGGGAGTGATAGAACTAGGGGCAATGGAAGCAAAATAGAAATGGGCAGTTTCAGATTGGATGTTAGGAAGAAGTTCTTCCCCATGAGGGTGGTGAGACACTGGCACAGGTTGCCCAGGGAGGTGGTGGAAGCCTCATCCCTGGAGATTTTGAAGGCCAGGCTGGATGTGGCTATGAGCAACCTGCTGTAATGTGAGGTGTCCCTGCCCATGGCAGGGGGCTTGGAACTGGATGATCCTTGAGGTCCCTTCCAACCCTAACAATTCTAAGTTGGAGAAGATGGTACAATGAACACTGCCTTGTAACACTGACATTGACATAAGACTGATACTTGCAACAGGAAGAGTGAACCTGAATGAAAGGTCTGTGTGCAGCTGCAGGGTTACAGTCCTGAGGATCATGAAGTCATGGTGGCACAGCTTCATTGGCTGAAATGTTGCAATGGAGAGAGAGAAGCTCTTTGTGATAGACAAGCTTGGAAGATGAGAAGGTGGAATGGCTCTATGTGTGTGAGAATAGCTGGAATGTAAGGTGGGGATGGAAGATGAGCCAGCTGAGAACTTAAGGGAAGACACATAGGTGTGACACTATAGTGAGTGTCTGCTCTAGGTTATGGTGAAGGGCTCATGGCCACAGATAGGAAAATTCTCACATTGTAAGCCCTTGTTATCATGGGGGACTGCAACCAATCCAATAGTTTATAGAGGCTGGTGATAAGCAAACCAGCAGGTTCCTGGAGTGCAATGACAATTTCTTCACCTGGCTGATAGAGGAGCCAACAAAGAGAGGTGCTTTTCTGGGCCTGAGACTCACCACCCACAAAGGGCTCATTGGGGATGTGAAGGTAAAAGGCATCTTTGGCTGCAGTCACCATGAGAGACTGAATTTCAAGATCGTGAAGGGAGAGAGGAGGGAGAAAAGGAAGCTCACAACCCTGTACTTCAGGAGATCAGATTTTGGCCTTTTCAAAGATCTCTTTGGTAGAATGTCATGGAATAAGTCCCTGGAAGGAAGAATGACACAAAAAAACTTGATTAGTATTCAAGGATCACTTCCTTGGAGCTCAAAAGAATTCCATCCCAATGAATAGGAAGTCAGGCAAAAATGCCAGGAGGCCTGAGAGGAGGATGAATTGCCAAACTCAAAACACAGAAAGGAAGCATACAGATGGTGCAAGCAAGGACAAGTTATTTGAGAGCAGTACACGGACTTTGTTTGAGTATCCATGGATGAATTAGGAATGACAAATCCCAGCTGGAATTTAATCTGGCCAGGGATGTGTGGTGGGTTGAAATTTCCCCACACACACCTCCCCCAATGTTAACTTTGCCAGACCAGCTCAGTTGGAAGCAAATGGAAGCTGTATTTACAAGCAAAACTATAATCTACAATGGAATGTAATGAATATGTACAAATATACAGGACTGACAATATTGGCAGATATTTACAATCAATGAACAGCATAAGAACACATCTGACCAAGGACTGGGGCAAGCTACTAGCTTCTCCCTCCCTGCCTCCCCCTTACCTCCCTGTGTAAAAGTGACAAGAGACAGAAGCAGAGAAGTTAATACCAGTATCTCCCAGCCCAAGGAAGTGAGAAGAGAGAGACATTGCTTTGGTACAACTATTTTAAGGCCCTTATCTGTTCCAGTGGCATTGTTTAGAATGATCTTTGTTTTCCTTTTTATACCCAATAGTGATTTATTTACATTTTAGAATGGAATGGAATGGAATGGAATGGAATGGAATGGAATGGAATGGAATGGAATAGAATAGAATAGAATGGAATGGAATAGAATAGAATAGAATAGAATAGAATAGAATAGAATAGAATAGAATAGAATAGAATAGAATAGAATAGAATAGAATAGAATTAATTGAATTGAATTGAATCAGGTTGGAAAAGACCTTTGAGATCATCAAGTCCAATCTATCATCCAACACTATCTAATCAATTAAACCATGGCACCAAGCACCCCACCCAGTGCTAAACACCTCCTAAACACCTCCAGTGATGGTGACTCCACCACCTCCCTGGGCAGCACATTCCAATGGCCAATCTCTCTTTCTATGAAGAACTTTTTGTTCTGGTGCTGCTTGCCTGGGAGAAGAGACCAACCCCCACCTGGCTACAACCTCCCTTCAGGCAGTTGTAGAGCAAGAAGGTCTCCCCTGAGCCTCCTCTTCTCCAGGCTAAGCAACCCCAGCTCCCTCAGCCTCTCCTCACAGGGCTGTGCTCCAAACCCCTCCCCAGCTTTGTGGCCCACCTCTGAACATATTCCATCAAGTCAGATCAGTGATAAACCTGACATAAGAATGTACAACTGAACTGAAATGAGAGAATTGCCTGAGGTTTCCCTGTGTCAGAATCACCACGCTTAAATTATGTCCATTTTGCTTCTGAAGTTTCTTTGACTCTAAGTGAAGGAATGTATGTATGAAAAAAGCCCCACTTGTATTAAATTATATATTTGAGTGGATGTTAAGATTTAATGATGTAAATGTAGAGTACAAAATTATGCATGGTACAAGAATGCTGTGTCAATGTACCAAAATGATCATTTATAACAGCACAGCAAAGAGCAGTGCTTTCTAATCTTTACAGGCCCATAACAGGTCTTTAAAGCAGGATCTATACTTAACAGGGTCATTTGAAACTGAGAGAGCTGTTGGCTTTTCAGAAGTCAAAAGGTAAAATGCTACATATGGAAAGTAACTATTTGGTGAATCTTTAGCAGAAGGAATATATTTTAATATCAGGAGTGAAAGAGCTGCCCAAGAATGTTACTCAAACTGTACCAAACAGTCTAATTGGTGTGATTGGATGTTAGGAAGAAGTTCTTCCCCATGCTGCCCAGAGAGGTAGTAGAAGCCTCATCCCTGGAGGTTTTGAAGCCCAGGATGGATGTGGCTCTGAGTAACGTGATGCAGTGTGAAGTGTCCCTGGCCACGGCAGGCGGGGTTGGAACTGTCTGATCCTTGAGGTCCCTTCCAATCCTAACAATTCTACAGTTCTATGTGGACCTGTTAAGTAATAACTCTCCTATTTATAATGTGAATAACCACTCCCAGACTAAATCTTCTAGGGATCTAGCCCAGATTTTATTGACTTGAGATGCCAAGTATGGAGAAATTTTGATTAAAAGCATACACAGACAAGCAGCTTTGTGCTATTGGCTTGTGTAGCAGTGTAGTAAGCTATTGATTACTTGAAGAGATCCCTGGGTAGCATTTAAATGCTACACAATAATTACAATATTTCTGTATGGTTCTTCTGTTCAAGGCCAGCTGAATGCTTGTTTCAAGGACTTCACAGCAAAGCATAGTTGTAGTCCCTGAGGGTTTCCAGGCTGGCCAAGGAACTGGTAGAAGCCTCATCCCTGGAGGTTTTTAAGGCCAGACTGGATGTGGCTGTGAGCAGCCTAATCTAGTGTGAGGTGTCCCTGGCCATGGCTGGGGGATTGGAACTAGATGATCCCTGAGGTCCCTTCCAACCCTAACAATTCTATGACTCTGTGATCATCAAGAGGCTATGCATGTCAGAAATTGAAAGAACTTTGCAAACCAGTTTGTGAGTATGGGACATAGTATAGGAATGACCATGTTAGTGGGGAAAAAGCTTCTAGCCTTCTCTCCTGACTCCAAAATGTCCAACAATAGATGTTTGCCAGAGGAAAATTATCCTGAGCAAGATTGTTTCTGCAGCATAGTAAGGTCTTGGTGTAAAGCAGCTTCTACTGGAACATCTAATCACTTCTGAATCCTTTTGAAATGCTGTCATTGATGTTTGATGCTAATGATTTCTACAGCTTAGTTAAGCATTATTTGAAATATAATTAAGCATTATATAAAATACATCATTTGTTTGTCCTGGGCTGATGCTTGCCCTTAGCTCTTTCTCTGCAGTTCAGCTTTGCTGAGCTTGCTTTTAATTATTTCAGAGGGGAAACTAAGGAGAGGGGCATGTCTGTCCACATCTATGTGTATGTGTTTTAGGTGTGTTGTGTGAGAACTTGCACAAGCAAACAGGAGAAAAAACAAGTTCCAAAACTGACTTTGCTGAGCCCCTGACTTTAAAAGGAGAGAGAACTGAGCACACAGGGTCACTCTCTCACCAAAGGTTCTTGCAGGAAAAGGTCTTTAAAGGCTTTCAGACTGTTTTCCACTGAGAGTACTTCTGAAAAAGTCTACTGTATCTGTTAAAAATGAGGAAAACTTTTTTCCTTTTGCCTTTTCCTTTTCCTCTTTTTCTTTCTTTCTTTTTGCTTTTCTCTTTTCTTTTTCTTTTTCTATTTTCTTTTTCTTTTTCTTTTCCTTTTTTCTTTTTTTCTTTTTTCTTTTTCTTTCTCTTTCTCTTTCTTTCTCTTTCTCTTTCTTTCTCTTTCTCTTTCTCTTTTTCTTTCTCTCTTTTTTCTCTTTCTCTTTATCTCTTTCTCTTTTTCTCTTTTTCTCTTTCTTTTTCTCTCTTTCTCTTTCTCTTTCTCTTTCTTCTCTCTCTTTCTCTTTCTCTTTCTCTTTCTCTTTCTCTTTCTCTTTCTCTTTCTCTTTCTCTTTCTCTTTCTCTTTCTCTTTCTCTTTCTCTTTCTCTTTCTCTCTCATTCCTTCTCTCTTTACCTTTCTCTCTCTTTCTCTCTTTCTCTTTCTCTTTCTCTTTCTCTTTCTCTTTCTCTTTCTCTTTCTCTTTCTCTTTCTTCTCTCTCTTTCTCTTTTTTCTTTATTTTTTAGTATTCTCAATAGCATGCAGGCCACTAATAGGAAACAGCTATCCATGTAAGTATATATATTCATCTCTCTCCATGGCAAAATAATAGAGTAGGATATAGCTACTATTTGCAAATAGATGAGATACTGTGTGACGTTTCATGGAGATTTAAAAATGATCTGGAAATAAAACTCTAGCCTGGATGGTACAATGTACAAGAGTTTGAAAGAATTATGCACAGAAAATTATTACTATATGTGGTAGTGTGTACCTCAACCTGCCAAAGATAGATAGGAAACAGCTCATTATCCTGCTGACTCTGGATCCTCATCTATATGGTTCCCTTAGTGTTCTCTAGCTGTCTTTAAGGTAAAAAAAAAAACACAACCAAACCAAAACAAACAAAACCCAACCAAACAAAGAAAACACCATTATTTTAACATAAATCTAGTCAGCCTTTTATCATTATCCTGACATAATGATAACTTATGTACTGTACAACAACAGCCTGCTGCTTTGATAAAGGCCAAAGCCTTGTTATTGCACATACGAGTAGCAATGTGAAAGGAATTGAAAGGAGATATAGAATTTAAAAAGCCAGGAAGGCAATAACATTTGAAACATTCAATATCCTTGGAGTGTCAGGAATTAAATGACTCTAGCCTCTATAATTGTCTTTTCTTTGTTCCTCAGTGCCTAGCCTACTGCTTACCTCCTTCTTCTACCCTAGGTCTCCCTTATTTAATGTGTCATACTTCCCTTTTTCCCTTTAGTTACTTGCAGTGGGTTGAAATTCCCCACCCCCCCCAAAATAAAAATGCCAGGCTAGCTCAGCTGAAAGCAAATGAAGCTCTATTTACAAGCACAACTACAATCCAGAAATGTGGAATGCAATGAATGTGTACAAAATATACAATATTTACAATGTATAAACAGCACAAGAACCAGAGCACAAGGGAGCAGGGAGGGGGAAGCTGCTGGTAACCCCCTGGACAAAACCAGCAGCTTCCCCCTCCCTGCTCCCTTCCCCCCTCTACAAGGTAAAAGAGAGAAGAGCAGAGAGTAGCTTGTTAGTACTTAGCCACAACAAAGAACACAGCCAAGGTCAGCAAGCCAGCAGAAGCACCAGTCAGTATCTGCTAGAGCAAAGAGGTTGAAAAGAGAGAGAATTAGTGTACACAACCAACTTTATGTTAGTAATCAGACCAAGGGAATTATTCAGACCTTCTCATTGTTTTCCTTTTGCATCCAATGGTAATTTATTTGCATTCTATCACTTTCTGTTCGAGATCTGGGGGGAATTTTTCTAGGCATGGCCTTAAAACTAACACATTCCTAAACAATTCACTTCTTCCTCCAGTGTAGTCTGATTCTGAACGTGTGGAGCCAGCGGGAGACATGCCGGAACAAGCTTGTGTGTTGTTGCATAAACACAGACTCCACCTTCGCTGTCTCCATTACCTGTTAGTTCCCTGTACCACCATCAACATCTGTAGTCCCTTTCCAATGATACTTTCAGGAACTGGTCCTTCTTAAATTTCAAGCAGTCTCTATCTTCATTTCTTGAGAGCTTCTACTTTTCTAACACGGCAGTTGCAGCAGGGCATTTTGAATGGCTATAATTTCAGAAGTATCATAGGAATGGTTCTTTAGCCACGCTTTCCAGATGCTAATAGCTCTCCATGACATGAAACAGTGGAATTCTAAAGGCAAGTGGCTTGATGTCTGAGTAATTTGTACCCAAAAGTTTGGGTATTTAGCAGTAATGTGTTTAAATCATGCTGCTATCTCTTGTGCCAATTTACCTCACAAGGCAGACACACAATGAGAAACATTTCATTTTCTCAGAGCTGAGACAATTTGAGTGTTAATTGTAAAGCTGGAGAAAGCAATTAACAACACTTCATTAATTTCATGATGAATGAAGAATGTTAGGAAGGTGTTAGCTAAGAGTAGTTAACCTCTTAAAATCCTCTTTTTAACACTGTTGCTATCTGGGATGTTCACTGACGGTATTGATAGCTGACAGTGATTTGAAAGGTTGTCAGAATAAACCTGTTGAGCTTTGGGAAAATGTTTGCTCAAATTTCAGCAGGTCAAGGGAGGTGAGTCTCTTCCTCTGCTTGGCTCTGGTGGGACCCCACCTGGAGTACTGCGTCCAGTTCTGGAGCCCCTGCTACTGGAAGGATCTGGAGGTGCTGGAGCGTGTCTAGAGAAGGTCACAGAATCACAGAATCACCAAGGTTGGAAGAGACCTCAAAGATCATCAAGTCCAACCTGTCACCACAGACCTCATGACTAAGCCATGGCACCAAGTGCCACATCCAATCCCCTCTTGAACACCTCCAGGGGTGGTGACTCCACCACCTCCCTGGGCAGCACATTCCAATGGCTAACAACTCTCTCAGTGAAGAACTTTCTCCTCACCTCCAGCCTAAACTTCCCCTGGCACAGCTTGAGACTGTGTCCTCTTGTTCTGACCGTGAGGTCCATGAGAATGATCAGAGGGCTGGAGCACCTCTCCTATGAGGACAGACTGAGTGAGTTGGGGCTGTTCAGCCTGGATAAGAGTAGGTTTCGTGGACACCTTATTGTTGCTTTCCAGTATTTTAAGGGGGCCTACAAGAAAGCTGGGGAGGGACTTTTTAGGGTGTCAGGTACTAGGGGGAATGGAAAAAAACAAACTAGAAATGGGTAGATCCAGATTGGTTGTTAGGAAGAAATTCTTCCCTGTGAGTGTAGTGAGACACTGGCACAGGTTGCCCAGGGAGGTGGTGGAAGCCTCATCCCTGGAGGTGTTTGCAGCCAGGCTGGATGTGGCTGTGAGCAACCTGCTGTAGTGTGAGATGTCCCTGCCCATGGCAGGGGGGTTGGAACTGGGTGGTCCTTAAGGTCCCTTCCAACCCTGACAATTCTGTGATTCTATGTTATGATGAATTTTTCTCTTTTTTCTGTTCACATTTCAATTTTGCCACCAAACTTCGAATTTGTGGTAGGGAACTCTGAAGATAATATTTTCTCTGGGGAGGAGATGTTTTAATGTGTGAAAATGAAACTGAAACATGTTTCCAATTCTTTGCAATGCTTGTTTATCCCCCCTGTTAGCAATGACAGAAGCCTGCAGCAGTTGTAGTTAGGATGGCTCACAGCCCTTTTCTAGAGGGAGGAATCACTGACTGAATTGTATATCCCATAAAGTATTCTGCTTTCTACTCCAGCTGAGTGCATGACTAAAGCTCCTAAAGCAGACTATAGAATGAGAGATTTAGCTTACCCAGCATGTGGAGCTCATAGTGCATGTGGACTTACAATAAATCCTCACAGCATACAGGTTTGCAGCAAACTGAGAAGAAAGTAAGCATCCAGCAGTTGCTTGATGACTGAAAAGAAACACTGCAATTGCAAGAGCAATATTCATTATTTCTCCCACTTTGAGGGTTGGTTAATGTTTTCAAGCATCTTCTCTTTCTGTTGGACTTTTTCTTTTGCCTTCAATCACATCCTTGATGGAACTGTGACAGCAGCTAGGACTGAGCTGCTGGACAGATGGAAACATCAGACAAATAGCTGTTACTCATGAGCACCTCCATTTACATGCATGCATCATCAGTCTGTCCAGGATTTCCCAGAGAGCTAGCCCACACATTATTTAGTTGTTACATGTTAGCAGGTATGGTTGTATTACATGTATGATTATCAAAACTAAAACGAGCACATTGCTAAGAGGAAAGTTTTGTAAGCTTCCAGTGCAGTTTTGAAAGAGGACAGGAAAATTCAGATGGTTTTTGTGGTGTTATATACAGTGGAGATGCAGGATCCACTTCGGTGTGAACAGTGTTTTAAAGGCAGAGTTCAGGCATCACTACAGGCTGTAGTAAGGATTACACCTTGGCTTCTCCTCCACCATGTATTTGGCCCTTACCTCAGAGTTCTTCCTTCATAATCAGTGCTGGGTCTGGTGCTGTTCAACATCTTCATCAATGACATTGATGAGGGAACAGAGTCTGCTCAGCAAGTTTGCTGATGACTCTGAACTGGGAGGCTTGGCTGATGCAGCTGAAGGCTGTGTGGTCATCCAGCAAGATTTGGACAGACTGAAAGCTGGGCAGAGGAAACAAATGAGGTTCCACAAGGACAAGTGCAGAGTCCTGTATCTGGGAAGGAAGAATAAACTGCAGCAGTACAGGTTGAGAGGTGATCTGCTGGAGAGCATCCCCATGGAGAGGGACCTGGGAGTGCTGGTGGAGAACAAGTTATCCATGGGACAGCAATGTGCCCTGGTGGCCAAGAAGGCCAATGGGATCCTGGGGTGTATTAAGAAGAGTGTGTCCAGCAGATCCAGGGAGGTTATCCTCCCCCTCTACTCTGCCCTGGGGAGAATTACCTTCAGTTTTGGATTCCCCAGTTCAAGAGGGACAGAGATCTGCTGGAGAGGGTCCAGCAGAGGCCTATGAGGATGCTTAGGGGACTGGAGCACTGCCTGGGGAGGAGAGGCTGAGAGACCTGGGGCTTTTTAGCCTGGAGAAGAGAAGACTTAGAGGGGATTTAATTCACATTTATAAATATCTGAGGGCTGGGGGTCAGGAGGCAGGGGACAGGCTCTGCTCACTTGCTCCCTGGGATAGGACAAGGAGCAATGGATGGAAGCTGCAGCACAGGAGGTTCCACCTTAACATGAGGAGAAACTTCTTTACTGTGAGGGCGACAGTGCCCTGGAGCAGGCTGCCCAGAGAGGTTGTGGAGTCTCCTTCTCTGGAAACTTTCAAGGCCCATCAGGATGCATTCCTCTGTTGGACTCGATGATATCTTTGGGTCCCCTCCAACCTTGATATCCTGTGATCCCATTACAATAAGGATCAGGCTGCTGTGGTGTACCACCTCCAAGACTGTAACTTCCGAGGGTCCTGCTTTGGCATGTGGCAAGCCTCACAGCCAGTATGCAGCTAAGTTTGCATGGCCAGCAGACTCAGACATCACCTGACTGAGTTTGAAGATGCCAGGACCATCTTAGTAGTGGAAGTGTCCAGGTAAGGTCATCTAACTGGTGTAAAACCGAGACTTAATGGCATATAGCTTTTCAAAACCTCAGATTGACATCTCAGCATGGTTTTATTTGTTCTTTGCCTGCTTGGCACTGTATTGATTTTTGTTAGTTGTCTTTTAAGAAATACTTTGGCAAATGACAAAAAGATAGAGAGAAGACCTGCATAAAATGAGACAAAGTGAAAGACCACATAGCAAACACCTGGGAACAAAATAGCCAGAGAGAAGGGATGTTCAAATAAAGAGGATGATTGTACTGTGTAACCCCCTGAGAAGACACAGCTCTCAAGATGTAGATTCCTTGAATTACCCCCAAATAAGCAAAATCTGAAAAATTACCAGAAGAGTGGTTAAGAATTGAACACAGAAATGTTTAGCAGGCAAAAATACCCAAGATGTAGTTACAAATCCCATAATACACTTGTGCAAGTTCACAGTGCCAAAAAAGCCAAAGCAGTAGCTATGGCAACATTACAGAAAATAACCTAGGCAGAACATTCTTACCCTTTACTCAGGCTCAGCAAGCATCTCTGCTGCTAAAGGAGTGAGACCTGCAAAAAGGCAAACAGGTAAATCCAGCATAACTTTGTCATGTGCTTCTCAGAGCTAGCAGGAAGGATAGGATAGGATAGGATAGGATAGGATAGGATAGGATAGGATAGGATAGGATAGGATAGGATAGGATAGGATAGGATACGATAGGATAGGATAGGATAGACTAGACTAGAATAGAATAGAATAGAATAGAATTAACCAGGTTGGAAAAGACCTTTGAGAT
The DNA here is from genome assembly GCF_014839835.1 of Dryobates pubescens. Taxonomy (NCBI): domain Eukaryota; kingdom Metazoa; phylum Chordata; class Aves; order Piciformes; family Picidae; genus Dryobates; species Dryobates pubescens. The sequence goes on along the minus strand of NC_071616.1, from coordinate 43,198,722 downwards.
CATCGAGTCCAACCTATCACCCAACACCATCTAATCAACTAAACCATGGCACCAAGTGCTCCATCCAGTCTCTTCCTAAACATCTCCAGGGATGGTGACTCCACCACCTCCCTGGGCAGCACATTCCAATGGCCAATCTCTCTTTCTGGGAAGAATTTCTTCCTAACATCCCGCCTGAACTTCCCCTGGTGCAGCTTGAGACTGTGTCCTCTTGTTCTGGTGCTGGTTACCTGGGAGAAGAGACCAATCCCCACCTCTCTACAACCTCCCTTCAGGTAGTTGTGGAGAGCAATTAGGTCTCCCCTGAGCTTCCTCTTCTCCCGACTAAGCAACCCCAGCTCCCTCAGCCTCTCCTCACAGGGCTGTACTCCAAAACCCTCCCCAGCTTTGTTGCCCTTCTCTGGACACCTTCCAGCAAGTCAACATCTTTCCTGAACAGAGAGATGGACAGGAAATGGGTTTTTTTTAATAAGCTTTGTTAATGTTGAACCTTTGTATTTATTTGTTTATTTTCAGTACCAGTGCTCATCCCTGGAGGTTTTTAAGGCCAGGCTGGATGTGGTTGTGAGCAACCTGATGTAGTGTGAGGTGTCCCTGGCCACGGCAGGAGGGTTGGAACTAGATGATCCTTGAGGTCCCTTTCAACCCTAACAATTCTATGATTCTAAAAGCTTCAGTCCCCATCAGCTGTGGGGATTTCAGTCTTGAATGCCATCCCAAGGCCAGCTTTGCTGTCTTCAGTCAACCAATTTTTCACATCCAGTCAGATCATAGAATCACAGAATCATGGAATCAACAAGGTTGAAAAAGACCTCAAAGATCATCAAGTCCAACCTGTCACCCAAGACCTGATGACCACTAGACCGAGGCACCAAGTGCCACGTCCAATCCCCTCACAGGTTCTGTGCTTGTGAGCTATGTGTGTCTTTATTGTGCCTTGTGCCTTAAGCTGCAGCACTCCTCAGATGCATCTACGTGGTCATTTGGCAGCTGGACCACAAGGGGTATTGTGACCAGCTATTTTCAATGTTTATGTCAACTACAAAGCAGAAATAAACACGGTAATTACAGGAGGCAAACAACACTTGTTTTACTGCCCAGTGAAGACAAAGTTGGGACAATAGCAGACCAGATGGTTGGCATATTTTCTGGGATTTAGAACCACTAACAGAGACCTAAGCACTTCTGCATCCATTTGTGAAAAATCAGCTTGGCTCTTTGAGCCACAGCCTATAGCTGCCAGCATTTGTATGTTCTGCATGCTGGGAAGAGTGCCAACTTGTCTATACATGCTAGATAACCAGAGGCAGTGAGCACATTTAGGGGTATGACCAGGGAAAAGGCATTTTCATTTATTTACTATTAGCACTGCAAAGCAGCAAGGAGTGAAATATGTCCAATACCACAAGCAGGAGAGAGATGGTAGCCTGGAAACAGCAACTACCCAATCTGATGCATTCTACATTGTGAACTGCTTTTCAAAGTACTAACCCAACCCCCCCACCCCCCAACAAACAAACAAACACAAAACAAAACAAAAAACACCAATAAAATCACCAAATAAACAAAAAAAAAACCCAAAGAAAAACCACCAAACAAAAAACAACCAAAGACCAAGCAAGCAAAAAGCAACCAAACAAAAAAGCCACCTAATAAAAAACAACCAACCCAAAAAGCAATCAAACAAAAAACAAACAACCAAGCAAAAAGCAAGCAACCAAGAAAACTCTGTGTCATTCTTTAGATGCTTGTCATACAACTCCCACCAGTAAAATTTATCATTAAAAAAATAAATAAAACCAATAAAAAAGGGAAAAATATTTACTGAAGATGCAAAATGCATGCAGTAGATGCATGCAATAGATATTGGCCATCTACGTAGTCTGACTACTCCCTTTTAGAATAGAATAGAATGGAATGGAATGGAATGGAATAGAATAGAATAGAAGTAGAATAGAATAGGAGTAGAATAGAATAGGATGGAATAGAATAGGAATAGAATGGAATGGAATGGAATGGAATGGAATGGAATGGAATAGAATAGAATAGAATAGAATAGAATAGAATTAACTAGGTTGGAAAAGACTTCAGAGATCATGAAGTCCAACCTATCACCCAACACCATCTAATCAACTCAACCATGGCACCAAGTGCCTCCTCCAGGCTCTTTTTAAACACCTCCAGGGATGGTGACTCCACCACCTCCCTGGGCAGCACATTCCAATGCCAATTTCTCTCTCTGTGAAAAACTTCTTCCTCACCACTGACCTCAACCTCCCCTGGCAAAGCTTGAGACTGTGTCCTCTTATTCTGGTACTGGTTGCCTGGGAGAAGAGACCAACCCCCACCTGTCTACAGCCTCCCTTCAGGTAGTTGTAGAGAGCAATAAGGTCTCCTCTGAGCCTCCTCTTCTCCAGGCTAAGCAACCCCAGCTCCCTCAGCCTATTCTCCTAGGGATGTGTTCCAAACCCCTTCTCTGGACACGTTCCAGCAACTCCACATCTTTTCTAAACTGAGCAAAGGAGGCTAAATCTAGTTTTAGATAGGTAAAGCTTATGCTAAAACATCTGTGAAACGTCCACAATCACAGTGGTTCACTTTAAGAATGAAGCCCCTGATACGATCCCTACAGTGGTGTTTTCTTTATGGCATACAAAGCAGTTAGCAAGTTGTCTACCATCCACCTGAAGTAACTCCCTCGATGGGACTGCATTTTGATTCCTTCTCATGTGGTAGTATTGATAGAATAGAATAGAAGTAGAATAGAAATAGAAATAGAAATAGAAATAGAATAGAATAGAATAGAATAGAATAGAATAGAATAGAATAGACCAGGTTGGAAGAGACCTTCAAGATCACCGTGTCCAACCTATCATCCAACACCACCTAATCAACTAAACCATGCAACCAAGCACCCTATGATGAATATATCATTAACAGTTCCTTCTTTCATGGTGTATTTCAGCTTGTGCCTGGCCTTTGTGCATTATTCTCCTGTGATTCCACTTGTGGAGAGCTGCCATGCCTTTAGACTAGCAGAAAAGGAAGGCCTTTGAATATTTGATTTGAGGGTGGGTAGTACCATAGTACATTGTTGAATTTTACAGAGAATTTTATGGAGATTCAAGGAAAGTGCTAATATTAGGATGTCAAAGAGTGATAGGACTAGGGGCAATGGAGCAAAACTAGAACTGGGTAGATTGAGGTTGGATGTTAGGAAGAAGTTGTTCCCCATGAGGGTGGTGAGAGACTGGCACAGGGAGGTGGTGGAAGCCTCATCCCTGGAGGTTTTGAAGGCCAGGCTGGATGAGGCTGTGAGCAACCTGCTGTAGTGTGAGGTGTCCCTGCCCATGGCAGGGGGTTTGAGGCTGAGCCTTCATAGAATATTTATTTATTTGGGCTCTTTGTGTTTTGACTGGTGGTAGGGCTCACAGTGGCTTCATGGCATTAGTTCATTAAATCAGTGCTTGACAGCATTTTCAAACTACAGAAAAGTAAATGAGTGAAGAATTCTCAAATACTGGAGATTTCCTCAGCTAGGAAATGTTTCATTTAGGAACTTTGTGAAATCTGTTAGAAGACAGGTGTGCTTTAAAAGTGTGATGAGCTATGTATTCCAACAGTTAAACCCATGTCTCAGATCAGCCTCAACAACAAGCACACCAAACTCTTGCCTGAAAAATGCCTTTGTCATTTTGTGGCAGATTTTCAGTCCAAAGCTAGATGCTCAGCATCTGGATTGGAGGTTGAGTCTATACTGTGTCTTCTTCCAGTGTCTTTAGAAGTCATTCAGACACTTAGAGGCCTTCCATTCTGTCCCTTCAACCACATTTCTTGTTGTGATTTCCAGCACTCTCATGGCCCATTTCTTCCCTCTGCTACGTGTAATGGGAAACAAGGCAGATTCCTTGAAGGTGGAAATGGTAAGGAAACACAATATATACAAAGTGATAGGCATTTAGCAGGCATAAATTAGAGGCATAAATTCAAAGTAGTTTCAGCTGTCATCTCTGTCTTAGTGGACTGTGCCCTCTCTCCATGTCTGAAGGGCAATCTTGGATCATGCTCTAGTGTGCTGGTTTACTTTGCTCACAATACAGAAATCTCAACTTCCCAGACAGATTAATATCACAGCATGCTCTGCATGGGTGGCTACTATGGGTTGGCATCCTAGACTATATGGTTTATGTGAGCTAATTATTTGCTCTGTTGATTTTCATTACAGCTGCATTGGGTTACATGAAAAATTCAATATGAGGACCCAATGCTTGAGGAGATAATACTAAACATCTTAGTCTTACACACACTGAAGTCTCTTTTCAGTGGTGCCCTGTGGTAGGACAAGGAGCAACAGGTACATGCAGAACACAGGATGTTCCACCTCAACACAAGGAGACATTTCTTTATGGTGAGGCTGAACGGAGCACTGGAGTAGGCTGCCCAGAGCGGTTGTGAAGTCTCCTTCTCTGGAGACTTTCTAAACCCACCTGGACATGTTCCTGCCCTAGGTGATCCTGCTTTGGCACGGCTGTTGGACTCAGTGATCTCTGGATGCCCCTTCCAACCCCTAACATTCTGTGATTCTATGACTAGAGGATGATTAGAGGGCTGGAGAACCTCTTCTGAGGACAGATGGAGGAAGTTGGAGCTGTTCAGTCTGGAGAAGAGAAGGCTCTGAGGAGACCTTATTGTGACCTTCTAGTAAGGGAGCGACAAGAAAGCTGGGGAGGGACATTTTAGGGTGTCAGGGAGTGATAGGACTAGGGAGAGTTGAAAAAACAATAGAAATGGGTAGATTCAGATTGGATGTTAGGAAGAAGTTTTTCCCCGTGGGGGTGGTGAGAGACTGGCACAGGTTGCCCAGGGAGGTGGTGGAAGCCTCATCCCTGGAAGTTTTTAAGGCCAGGCTGGATGTGGTTCTGAGCAATCTGATCTAGTGTGAAGTGTCCCTGGCCATGGCAAGGGGGCTGGAACTGAAGGTCCCTTCCAACCCTAACAATTCTACAATTCTATGATTCTGTGTGGACCTATTAAGTGATAACTCTCCTATTTAGTAATGTGAATAACCTCTCCCAAACTGAATCTTCTAGGGATCCAGCCCAGATTTTATTGACATGAGAGGCCAAGTATGGAAAATCTTTGATTAAAAGTGTACACAGACAAGCAGCTTTGTGCTATTGGCTTGTGTAGCAGTGTAGTAAGCTATTGATTACTTTAAGAGATCCCTGGGTAGCTTTTAAATGCTACACAATAATTACAATATTTTTGTATGGTTCTTCTGTTCAAATCCAACTGAATGCTTGTTTCAAGGACTTCACAGTACAACACAGCCCCAGTCCCTGAGAGTTTCCAAGTAAATATATATGTTCAAAACAGAACAAAAAAAAAGGTCAAATAATAAAGCAGCAAGGAGGAAAGTTGTGGGAAACAAAATAAATACCATGAAAGATTTATTACCATAAGTAATTTGCATACATGAAGGAAACAAGAGGAAGAAGAAAGAAAAGGCATGAGTAAGCAGGAGCAGTGGGTGAGCTAGCAATAATATAGGTCAAGAAAAATGATGAAGATTCCAATTACTGCTATTAGTAGTGTCATCATAACCCACTGCAGCCATGGAATTTTAATATCTTCCCAGAGAGTCATAGAATCAGCCAGGTTGGAAAAGACCTCAGAGATCATCAAGTCCAACCTATTACCTAATACCTAACACCTCATGACAACTAAACCATGGCTCCAAGTGCCACAGCCAAGCCTTTCTTGAACAGACAGTGACTCTACCACCTCCCTTGGCAGCACATTCCAATGGCCAATCTGTCTTTCTGTGAAGAACTTTCTCCTCACCTTGAGCCTGAACCTCCCCTGGCACAGCTTGAGACTGTGTCCTCTTCTTCTGGTGCTGGTTGCCTGGGAGAAGAGACCAACCCCCACCTGGCTACAACCTCCTTTCAGATAGCTTTAAAGAACAATAAGGTTTCCCCTGAACCTTCTCTTCTCCAGGCTAAACAACCCCAGCTGCCTCAGCCTCTCTTCACAGGGCTGTGCTCCAGACCTCTCTCCAGCCCTGTTGCCCTTCTCTGGACACATTCAAGTACCTCAATGTCAATATCTCATGACAAGGAACTGAATAAACCTGTTCCTGTTTTCCAAATTACCTGACCAAAAGCCACCATCTATTGATTTGGTGGTTTGGTTTGAGTTTTGCACAAAGAGGTGTAAGCCAATCCATAAAACAATTTGCACTTTAAGAAATGGCATTGTATCACCTCAGATTCAACTTTGAAGCACACTGTGGGCTTTCCGACTCACTGTGTTAGTTTAAAGACCTTCCAAGTGTGTGATTAAAGGACAGGCTATACTACAACAGGAGCAATTGGGCATCGCTTCTGAAGGGAGTCTGTTCATAGAATACATAGAATACATAGAATAAACCAGGTTGGAAGAGACCTTCAAGATCATCGCGTCCAACCCATCAACCAATCCAACACCGCCCAAGCAACTAACCCACAGCACCAAGCACCCTGTCAAGTCTTCTCCTAAAAACCTCCAGTGATGGCGACTCCACCACCTCCCCAGGCAGCCCATTCCAATGTGCAATCACTCTTTCAGGGGTTCTCTCCACTCAGTGATCAGTAATCCAGGTCCATGCAATTTCCCCAGTGCTAGCAATACAGAAGGAACACAAAAGCAAATATACCCAGGAGGAATTGCTAAGACTTTTACATGTTTTTACTTTTGAAAGCTTCCTGAGTTAATCAAGGCTTTGGGGAAGGGGGGAGGGGGAGGGGGAGGGGGGGGGGGACTTTCTGCTTGGTTTTATTATTGTTTATGGTGTATTACGGGTAAGGATAGACCTGAGACATGAGAGTGCAGTTTTAGTTGTAAACCTTTAAGAAAGTCAACACCTATACTGTTATATGCATCACCTCTCCCTGGGGAGTCTCCTTCCCCGGAGACATTCAAAACCCACCTGGATGCATCCCTGTGTGACCTCCTCTAGGTGATCCTGCAGAGGGATTGGACTAGATGTTTTTAAGGTCCCTTCCAACACCTAACATTCTGTGAGTCTGTGTTTACTACTTTCTTTCCTGTTTGCTTGTCTGGCTTTTTCTGGATGGGGCTGGATTCCCACTTTGTAATATTTTGTCATTTTGAAAGTGTAGCACAGAAGAGAAAACTGAAGCCTTTATTTACTTGGATAGAGAGATAAGTATTACTAACTAAGGCAACTGAAGCCTTTATTTGGGTAGATAAATATTACTAACTAAGGTAACTGAAGCCTTTATTTACTTGGATAGACAGATAAGTATTACTAACTAAGGTAACTGAAGCATTTATTTGGGTACATAAATATTACTAAATAAGGTAACTGAAGCCTTTATTTACTTGGATAGGCAGATAAATATTACTAAATAAGGTAAAATTGCTGATATGTTAACTGATATGTTAACTTAAGCAACTTAGCTAACCTTATTGCTAACTTAACTTAGCTAACCTTATTGCTAACTTAGCTAACTTTATTGCTAACAACTTAGCTGACTTCATTGCTAACTTAACTTAGCTAACCTTATTGCTAACTTAGCTAACTTTATTGCTAACAACTTAGCTGACTTCATTGCTAACTTAACTTAGCTAACCTTATTGCTAACTTAGCTAACTTTATTGCTAACAACTTAGCTGACTTCATTGCTAACTTAACTTAGCTAACCTTATTGCTAACTTAGCTAACTTTATTTCTAACAACCTAGCCGACTTTATTGCTAACTTAACTTAGCTAACTTTATTGCTAACAACCTAGCTGACTTTATTGCTAACTTAACTTAGCTAACCTTATTGCTAACTTAACTTAGCTAACCTTATTGCTAACTTTACTTAGCTAACCTTATTACTAACTCCCTTTGCAAATCAGAGCCTTCTACTTGGCAAGGGAAGCACATAGGTAAAAACCAGTTCCAAGGCAGGGAGCTTAACTACATTTTAATGGGATTGCTCACTGCTACTTGCCAAGACGAGAGCAATTTTCACAATCCGATCCAAGGAGAAAAATAAAACGCTGTAGCTGGGAAATAAGGGGGGAAGAAGAGGGGGCGGGGGAAGTGTTCACAGGCAAGCCTCATCACCCCCTGCGAGCAGGCAGCGGTTCAGTAGACAGCAAAAGCCACTAGGTGGCATTTGTGATTTATTAGGCTGGAAGCAGGGGCTGATAAAAATTCCATCTAATCCTCGGTTTTGGGAGAACAAGACATTTCACATTCCAGGGTATTTCGTTCAAGAAAGGCCCTCCCCTAATGAGATAAATGCAGAGAATTTTTCACTTCTGCTGTAGCATTTGGAAACCGTGTTTCTGCCGTTTCCCTTCCAATCCTAGACGTTCTCAGGCGTGTATTCCCTGACCCCACAACACCAGCTTACATAAGTAATTACTTGTCTACAATTAAGCTGTAAATAATGCAATCACTCCATTCTTGTCCTGTCACTCCAGTCCTAACCACAACAAATAGGGCTAATCACATACTTAGTCAAGTGTGTAATTATTCACAGTTAAACTTCTGTCACTTTCACCCTGTTTGGAAACAGTAGAACACAACCTGTAATTAGCCAACGTTGCTGCAGGCACTTTCCCTTGGAAATACGCCGTGGATTCAGCACCTATGTGAGCAAAGAGCTAAACCCTTTGATCTAGGATCCTGGCATGCTTTCTTCCCCTAGAGCTATCCTATTATCAGTCCTCAATGAGGCAGGGAGATCAATGAATTATTAGTATGTCAAAGAAGCCTTCTGAAAACCGCTAGGGTCCCCTTTGTCAGATACTTTGTATGCACTTCTATCATGCATAGAATGCTTATATATACCAATGGAAGTGTGTCAATGTGTCTCTGAAGATGTGTGAATCAATCATGCCTGCATCTGGTTTGGATTTTCATTGAGATGTCAGTAAAAACCTTGCTGTTCACAAATTAGATTGATGGATATAAGTCTGGAGGTGTCCTTTCTTTTACATGTCTCCTTGGTGAGACTCTGAGGCTATGAAAATAAACAAATATAGACTCTTTCCTGCTTGAGATGCAACCTTTCAGAGCATTCTATTTAGCAAAACACAATTATACTAGCAGGTACAGAAACAAGTGCATGCAGTTCTGCTGCTAAAATGACTAGTCATAAAGCAAATGCCTTTAAGTCGTGCTCCAGTTTATTGTGCTGAAACCTTCCCACTAAAATCACTGTCTCACAGTAAATTGAGCTCATCACACGTGTAACATTAAACCATGCATGCCCTCATTTCATACTGAGTCAGGTTCTGTCACATGCACTCAGCTTGAGCTATTCCTTACTGTATCCCAAGGGCTGGTAAAGACTACTCAGCCTGAGCAAGGAGGCAGAATTTGTCCCATGGAGAAGATTGGGAAATTAGAAAGAACTCATTTGCCACCTGCCCTTAGAAGTAATTCCAGAAGCAGATGGAATATGAGATTAAAACCAGGACCTGTTATTTGCTTTCTGGCATATAAACAGATCATTTAGAAGAAAGGCTGAGTAAGATCAGACACAGAAAGTAATTGTTGTAGCACTTGTTTTCAGTTTATCAAGGAAAGCAGACAGTTAGTTCCTTTCCTCCCTTTGTCCTGTCCTTCATCCTCAATATAGTTAAGGCTCATTCTGTAACTGCTCCCACGAACCAAAGCTGTTTTATGCCCAGAAATCAGAGTGAGACGGCAAAACATGACACAGATTGTAAAGAAGCCTTTTTTGTGGGCAGGCACTGGCTTTGAAATTCTTGAAGAGAGGCACTGGCTGTTATCAGAGGTGAAAGAGCTCTCTGTATGGCATCCTGTTCCTTTTGGGGTTGAGCAGGTATTTTGAATGGTGCACGTTAGAGTGAGGGAGGGGATTAACTCAAATGTGTTTCAGGAGACACTATGCAAGGAGCAAGGTGATTCAGCTATGAGATCCTGTATGTTTTGGGTTGAGCAGGGGTCCTGATGGGCTAAACCCCAAAACATGCCCTAGCCCAGGCAATGAGCTAATCACCTGTAAATGTGCTAACCTGGTCAGTTCCTAAGGTCCAGATGGTCCTGGTAAAATATATAGCACATGTGATTAATGTTGTAAGCACCTGGGAATGTGCAAACCTGGACACTTCCTGGGGTCCAGATAAACATGTACCATGTGTAATCAACCTTGTAACACAGCTGGGAACTTTGTGTGACCCTAGCCATGTTTGGATATGCCCCATCCTATAGGTCCAGTGATCAGGGTTCTGTGCTACCAAAGGGCATTAAATGTCTTGGGACAGTATTGAAACCAGCCAAGAAGTCAGGCAACTTGCCTTGTTCTCACCTAGCAAGCTACAAGAGGCAAATCATAAAATCATAGAATCACAGAATCATAGAATCAATAAGGTTGGAAAAGACCCCAGAGATCATCAAGTCCAACCTGTCACCCAGCACCTCATGACTACTAAACCATGGCACCAAGTACCACATCCAATCCCCTCTTGAACACCTCCAGGGACAGTGACTCCACCAGTCTCGTTGCCCTTCTCTGGACACGTTCAGTGCTGCCAGAGTAGCAGCTGAAGCACTTGCTATAGCAGACCAACTACACCTGGGCCCTGTTCTTACCCCAAAAGAGATAGGAGCCAAATGATGCCTGAGTAGCCGTTGAAGAACATGTCCTAAAAGGCAACAACTGCACCCAGGCCTTGCAGCTGGACCAGGGCAGAAAGGGGAAAAGCTCCAAGAGAACTGAACCCCAGAAGAGGCTACAGCCCAGCCACAGAGCACACAGGAGAGAGGCCTCTAGCCCTCCCCAAGCCAAGGACTGCTTGAACTATAGCCACAGCATCTGGGAAGGTACCAGAGAGAGGAGCAAGTCGTGAGTCCCCAGCTAATCTGCTACAGGATCCCGTTTGTGGGAAAACCACAGATCACAGCCCCAGTATTTCCAACTTGAATTGCCCCATTGGAAATGTTAGACCTGTGCTTAAATCATTTAGCTGGCATTATATGTGGAATGTAAAACCCACAACCAAATAGAACCTGTAAATACATTGTGTAAATAAGTTGCAGTGGTGTTTGAAGAGAGAATAGGATAGAATCAATAATGTTGGAAAAGACCTCAAGATCTGCCCAAGACATTAAATTATTATATATATATATATATATATATATATATATATAAATATGCATTTTATTACAGCAGGTGTTTTGAATGGTGCATGTTAAGGTTAGGGAGGGGATTAACTCAAATGTGTTTCAGTAGACACTATGCAGTTCTGGGCCCCTCAGTTTAAGAAGGGCATTGAGACACTTGAACGTGTCCAGAGAAGGGCAGCGAGGCTGGGGAGAGGTCTCTAGCACAAGCCCTATGAGGAGAGGCTGAGGGAGCTGGGGTTGCTTAGCCTGGAGAAGAGGAGGCTCAGGGGTGACCTTCTTGCTGTCTACAACTACCTGAAGGGAGGTTGTAGCCAGGCGGGGGTTGGTCTCCACTCCCAGGCAACCAGCACCAGAACAAGAGGACACAGTCTCAAGCTGTGCAGGGGGAAGTTTAGGCTCAAGGTGAAGGGAAAGTTCTTCACAGAGAGAGGTGTTGGCCATTGGAATGTGTTGCCCAAGGAGGTGGTGGAGTCACTATCATTGGGGACGTTCAAAAAAGGATTGGATGTGACACTTAAAGCCATGGTTTAGTTGTCATGAGGTGTTAGGTGTTAAGTAATAGGTTGGATTTAATGAGGTCTTTTCCAACCTGGTTGATTCTAAGGAGCAAAGTGATTCAGAAAAACAAACTATCAACCTAGTTTCTTTGATATGGAGAGTCAGAACCATACACTGTGGATCTGGAAACTGTGGAAGTTCATTATTCAGCTTGCCTGCTGGTCAATCTATATAAAGTGAAAGGCTGAGGATTGCTGCCCAGCCCTTAATGCTGTCTGGCAAACAGGTATGAGCTCATGAATTTCAATAAAATGTCTGAGTCTCCAATTGCCATGGAAACAGCCATGCTGGATGGCACTTAGCTAGCTGGTTAGTTTGTTGTTTCATTGCCCTGATATGAAATGGCCATGGAATAGAATAGGATAGAATAGAATAGAATAGAATAGAATTGAATTGAATTGAGTAGAATAGAATAGAATAGAATAGAATAGAATTGAATTGAATTGAATTGAATTGAATTGAATTGAATTGAATTGACTAGGATGGAAAAGACCTTTGAGATCAAGTCCAACCCATCACCCAACACCATCTAATCAACTAAACCATGGCACCAAGTGCCTCATCCAGTCTCTTCCTAAACACCTCCAGTGATGGTGACTCCACCACCTCCCTGAGCAGCACATTCCAATGGCCAATCTCTATTTCTGATAAGAACGTCTTCCTAACATCCAGCCTAAGCCTCCCCTGGCACAGCTTGAGACTGTGTCCTCTTGTTCTGGTGCTGGTTGCCTGGGAGAAGAGACCAATCCCCACCTGGCTACAACCTCCCTTCAGGGAGTTGTAGAGAGCAAGAAGGTCTCCCCTGAGCCTCCTCTTCTCCAGGCTAAGCAACCCCAGCTCCATAGTCTCAGGATACTTCTTGAAAAGGCAGTAGCTGTCACCCTGTCTAAGGACTCTCTTGAACAGTCTACATCAGCCAGAGCAAAATGCTCAGCAAATGTTTCCGAGTTGTCAGCTATTCTGTTAGGGGCCTATTATTTGCTGTCAATATCATGCAAGGCAAATGCAGACATGCTGGCCTTTGTTTACTTTATGGTTTTAGCTGCCTGTTAAGACCATGACCTTTTGCTGCTGCTGATACACATATGTTGAACATTTGTTTCAACTGCCTTCCCACCACTGAGCAACACAACCCTCCAGATTACATTATGCAAATGAGTTGCAAGGGAAATAAAATATAGTACATTATAGTTTCCTACCTAGAGTAATGCTTTCCACAGCTTTGTATTCATGACACTTTCAAAAATATGGGATCCTTGGAGGAAAAGTGAGCAATTCATATAGCTATTGCATATAATTCTTCCACAAGACTAGAAAATCTGTCAAACTGTCATTGCAAGCTGCCATCTGAGAAGCTACCCTTCAGAGTCTTAATTTCCCCTTCCTTGCCCCTCACACCCCACTAAGATTATTTACAAGGCTCTGGAAACCACATCTGAAATCAGCCCTTGTCAGATTGCTCATGATTTGTGAACTCCCTGAAAGGAGTCTGCTACAAGATATGCTGATAAGGGCTTAGGTATGTCAGTAATGAACCTACCCAGTTTCTTGTTAGCATTGTATATGCTTCATCTCCCCTCTTTGGGCAATCAGGATCTTAACAGCATGTTAGGTTTGTTTCCCAGGTAAGCCCAGCTGCTGATTCCACTCTCTTTCCAGAGTGTATTAAACACGTCCTCGTGTCACCAGCAAGAAGGGGAAGTAAATTGTGTTAGGATTCTTATTTCTTTATTCACTATTCTGAATGCAAAGCAGAAATGCATCTGATCTGCAATAAGTTATCAGCACTGCAAATTGCATGCCATAAAAATACACTGGATTAACTAGCTTTTTGCTTTCCTTAGCAATGTGTTTTATGGAGGAGGTGGTGACAAGCCTTTGGTCACATTTCATGGTTTTGTTCACAAATCAAGCTTGCTTTTTCAGCCTACTACTGGTTGGTAGTAAGCTGAACATGAGTCAGCAGTGTGCCCAGGTGGCCAAGAAGGCCAATGCCATCCTGGCCTGCATCAGGAGTAGAGTGGCCAGCAGGAGCAGGGAGGTCATTCAGCACTGGTTGGGCCACAGCTTGAGTCCTGTGTCCAGTTCTGGGCCCCTCAGTTTAAGAAAGATGTTGAGTTGCTGGAATGTGTCTAGAGAAGGGCAACAAAGCTGGGGAGGGGTTTGGAGCACAGCCCTGTGAGGAGAGGCTGAGGGAGCTGGGGTTGCTCAGCCTGGAGAAGAGGAGGCTCAGAGGAGACCTTCTTGCTGTCTACAACTACCTGAAGGGAGGTTGTAGCCAGGTGGGGGTTGGTCTCTTCTCCCAGGCAAGCAGCACCAGAACAGGAAGACACAGTCTCAAACTGTGCCAGGTGAGGTTTAGGCTGGATGTTAGGAAGAAGTTCTACATAGAAGGAGTGATTGGCCATTGGAATGGGCTGCATAGGGAGGTGGTGGAGTCACCATCACTGGAGGTGTTTAGGAGGAGACTGGATGGGGTGCTTGGTGCCATGGTTTAGCTGATTAGATTGTGTAGGATGATAGGGTGGACTCAATGATTTCAAAGGTCATTTCCAACCTGTTTAATTCTATTCTATTCTATTCTATTCTATTCTATTCTATTCTATTCTATTCTATTCTATTCTATTCTATTCTATTCCATTCCACTCCATTCCATTCCATTCGATTCCATTCCATTTTTTTTGTCCACTGAAATGGGAGGTTTTGCACCCCTGAAGCTCAAAGTGATCCTCAGCTTGCTTGCAAATCCATATTTTTTTGGTTTCTGTCTAAAAGCATGTGAAACTCATCTAATGACATCATTATGGTTGCAATCCATCAGACTGCAAATGCAGATGAAGAAAATCAGTACTGTAGGCTACAAGCAATATGCTGGATGGCTCGACAATGTGAATGCTAAATATCTTCCAAATCCACAGACATTTGGAGTGACTTCATAGAAGCTGTCATGAATCACAGAACTTCTTTCTAAATCCTGAAGGTTGTCACAATATTTGGGGGTTTCTGCTATAAAGTTTCCTATCTTAAAAACTACAGAAACACAGTTACAATATATGTCAAGAGATAAGTCTTAATCTGACTGCTGTTTTCTTAGCCCTGAATTTATGATCCAGAATATGGATGCTATGGATGGTCCTCCACAGCTGACTCCCACCCCCCTAACCCCCCCAAAAAATATTGAAAGCAGTCTCAGGATTAAGGAAATAAATCATGCAATGTGATTAAGATGAAAACTTGCAAATCCCTAGCACAGCTGCACTTGTGGAATAACACTTCGAGGTGAGCTTTAAATGCTAGCTCACTTTAACCACCTGAAAGCTTTTAGTCTCTAGAAGGAAGAACATGTTCTGCATCTTATGTGTTGCTCTTCATTTCTGGGAAGGATGAATCACCTGATGCTGGATGAGGGAAATCCACCCAATGTACAGGTTTTTTAGTGTAGGGAATTTCATAACAAAAGAGTCTAAAACTACCTGAAGAGAGGTTGTAGAGAGGTGGGGTTTGGTCTCTTCTCCCAGGTAACCAGCACCAGAACAAGAGGGCACAGTCTCAAGCTGCACCAGGGGAGGTTTACGCTGGATGTTGGGAAGAAGTTCTTCCCAGAAAGAGAGATTGGCCATTGGAATGTGCTGCCCAGGGAGGTGATGGAGTCACCATCACTGGAGGTGTTTAGGAAGAGACTGGATGGGGTGCTTGGGGCCATCGTTTAGTTGATTAGATGGCGTTGGATGATAGGTTGGACTCGATCTCAAAGGTCTTTTCCAACCTGGTTAATTCCATTCCATTCCATTCCATTCCATTCCATTCCATTCCATTCCATTCCATTCTATTCTTGCTGTTAGGTTTAGGAACCAGATTTGCTAATCCTAGACATATTACCTGTGTGACTGCTTCTACAAACTCAGGGGTGAACTCATAAATTAAACACATCCCAGTCAGCATTTGCTAGCCTCTGGACGCTTGGCTTTTGGAATAAAGTTTCTGGAGTTGCAGCTTCAGGAAGGTAGTCTATCCATGATTATGCCCTTGAAATCCAGGTGATGCTAAACATCCACACAGGGATTTGGTTTACAAGGGTTTGAGTCTCATCCCTTTGCAGTTCTAGATAACAGATTGTTTGAACGGTACTCCAAATAACTTCAGTGGCTCTAGTTACAAAATAAGATATTTTTGTGGGGAATTAAGGAGTTCAGAAACTGCTTCAGTATCTTAAACCTTGATCAGTTTAAGGGGATCACTAGGAAACAGGGACTGGGGAAAACAATATATACAGGGAAATAAAATGAGGTGGCAATC
The DNA here is from genome assembly GCF_014839835.1 of Dryobates pubescens. Taxonomy (NCBI): domain Eukaryota; kingdom Metazoa; phylum Chordata; class Aves; order Piciformes; family Picidae; genus Dryobates; species Dryobates pubescens. The sequence goes on along the minus strand of NC_071616.1, from coordinate 43,182,712 downwards.
CCCAGGTGATTGCATAGTTATCTAAACCATTCTCTGAAGCACTCTGTCACTTCAGACTCTAATGTGTTAAGATTTTCTTCTGCAGCAGTTGCATAATTCGGGGGGGGTTGGGGGGGAGGGGGAAGGAAAAATGTCAACTCATCATCTTTAAACAAAAAAATGGCAGATTTGTTGGGATTGGTTATTTATGATGCTTCCCTGGAGTTACAGAATCACAGAATCACCAAGGTTGGAAGAGATCTCAAAGATCATCAAGTCCAGCCTGTCACGACAGACCTCATGACTAAACCATGGCACCAAGTGCCATGTCCAGTCCCCTCTTGAACACCTCCAGGGATGGTGACTCCACCACCTCCCTGGGCAGCACATTCCAATGGCAAACGACTCTCTCAGTGAAGAACTTTCTCCTCACCCCAAGCCTAAACTTCCCCTGGCACAGCTTGAGACTGTGTCTTCTTGTTCTTAGTGCTTGTCACTATTGCAACAATACAACAACATTATGTGAGGGTATAAACTGAGTTCATATTTGTATGGCCTGGGACTATGTATACCCTATATGCATGTAGGGATTGTGTCACTTATTGAAGCTGAGCAAATAAAGAACTCATAGCTTTATGTTGGCTTACTTGACAATTTATGGCTGGCATGCAGATTTCCAGTTCATTTCATTCTCCTCTTGCCTCTTTTTACTTTCTCATTTTTTGTTAAATAATCATTCATTGAAATAGGCTCTTCTCAAATGAAGAAGAAATTAAATGTTCTCTCCCCATTCACACTAAATGAATTCATTCTGATTAATGTTACTCAAATGAATACAAAAGGAATTAATCACCATTAGAAAGATATTGAAATGCTTTACCCTGATATATTTTTTTTAAGCTTTAATATACTGCTAGGTTGCATGACATCAGATATGAACTCTCAGCTAAACCCCCTAGATGCAAGGATTTGGGGAGTGTTGGGAGGAGACTACATCTGAAACTAGGCTGGGAATTTTACTCCCATCTCTCTTTGAAAGTGATACTTATTATGCATGCTCTTTTGAGTTCTTAATTTGTTTTTAATTGGTTTATGTTTTCCAGTAGCTTTTAGACACTCCCTTGAGTCAGAGGGCAGAAAGGAGCTATACATCTGCATAAGCTTGCTTGGGTATGAACAAGCTGGTATGAAAAAAAGGTACTAAAATTCACAGGTTACAGAGTGGAGAAGAAGATAGCTAGAGAAGATGTGGGTAATGTGTGTTGCTTTGACTTATGCTACATTCCATAAGTAAAATGCAGAAACTGACCACTAAGATTTCCTTTCAATAGAGTGGAGTAGAGTAGAGTAGAGTGGAGTGGAGTGGAGTGGGGTAGAGTGGAGTGGAGTGGAGTGGGGTGGAGTGGAGTGGAGTGGAGTGGAGTGGAATGGAATAGAATAGAATAGAATAGAATAGAATAGAATAGAATAGAATAGAATAGAACAGACCAGGTTGGAAAAGATATTTGAGATCATCAAGTCCAACCTATCACCCAACACCATCCAATCAACTAAACCATGGCACCAAGTGCCTCGTCCAGTCTCCTGTGACGGTTACTCCACCACCTCCCTGGGCAGCACATTCCAATGGCCAATCTCTCTCTCTGGGAAGAACTTCTTCCTAACATCCAGCCTAAACCTCCCCTGGTGCAGCCTGAGTCTGTGTCCTCTTGTTCTGGTGCTGGTTGCCTGGAAGAAGAGACCAACCCCCACCTGGCTACAACCTCCCTTCAGGAAGTACTTCCATAGGTTTTCTTTCTTGTGATCAATTCAAGTTAATGTCATTCCCTAATTTTTTTATCTGAGATGCCAGGATAGTAAAGGATAATTTTCTAATGATATAAATGTCTGTGACATTGGATTGTTATCACACTATTTATTTATTTGCCTCTAATTTTTATCATTCCCATTTATTTATTTGCCTCTAATTTTCATCATTTCTATCCCCTTGGTGTGCTGTAGGTCAATCGCAGAATCACAGAATAAGACAGCTTGGGAGGGCCCTTCGTAGGTCCTGCCAAAGTTAGGTCAGAACGAGTTGCTCTGTGCTTTATCCAAGAGTTTGGTCTTGAAAACCTGCAAGGTATCTGCCTTTGTTTCCACTTGCACACAGCAGAGAGAAGAAATGGGCCACGAGAGTGCTGGAAATCAAAACAAGAAGATGTGGTTGAAGTGATAGAATGGAACACTAGAGCATGATCCAAGATTGCCCCTCAGACATGGAGAGAGGGCACAGTCCACCAAGAGATGACAGCTGAAACTGCTTTGAATTTATGCCCTAACTCCTAAATGCCTATCACTTTGTTCATGTGTTTCCTTACCATTTCCACCTTCAAGGAATCTGCCTTGTTTCCACTTACACACAGCAGAGGGAAGAAGTGGGCCACGAGAGTGCTGGAAATCAAAACAAGAAATGTGGTTGAAGTGACAGAATGGAAGGCCTCTAAGTGTCTGAATGACTTCTAAAGACATTGGCAGAAGAAATAGTATAAAGTCAACCTCTAAACCAGATGTTGAGCATCTGGCTTTGGACTGAATAACTGCCATAACCTCTCTGGGCAATCTGCTGCACTGCTTGACTGTTCTGATGAGAATAAAGGATTTCTTTATGTCCACTGTGAACAGACTGACTCAGACTTCGTGATACCCTCCTCACAGGGGTTGTCAGGCTGCTGTTAGGTGCCACCTGACCCCTTCCTTTCTCTGGGATGAACAAACCTGATACCTTCACTTGTACTTTATCATCATGCTTTCACCAGGTTGTCCTTCCACAGCTACTGCTGTTTGCCATTAAACTTGATGGCTTCAGGAGCATTGGATTGATGTCTCCAAGCATGGATTCCACACTAGAGAATCAAGACAATTTATGATTGGGTTTGTACCTGTGTGCCTAGTCTGCATTGTTGATATTCTCAATTAGATTGAGTTATCTATAAACAGCAAGGCACAGACTTGTATAAATAATAATTGGAGTCACTGATGATGCTCTACTGCATTTCTGAGCATAAAATAACTGTTCTTTGCTTCAGAGACACTGCTGAAAGGGAAGGGAATAGCTGTTGGTACATACGTGTGGGCAGAAGCTGAAGTGACTACTGCAATAAATGCATGAGAGGAATAGACCATGTCAGCTGGTGGCTTTAAGGACCTTTACTGAACCTTTAACAGTTGCCCATTTTGTGAAGATAATCTTCCCATCCTCTCTTATCCATTTTAAACATCCTGAAAGGAAATGTGTAAACCTGTCCTGCAAGATAAAAAAAACAGTCTATGGATTCCAAGCTTCAATTAAAGAGTTAATGCCTTGACCCAGGATGTAGAGTTTTGTTACAGCTCTTCTCAACCAAATATTCTGTTTGTGAGCTATAATTCTATTGTGGATTAGAATTCTCTAATAAAACTATAGACTTACAGGTAAAGGTGAATAGGCACTGCAGAAGGAAGGCACTGTAGAAAGATGTGGACAGGTTAAATTGATGGGGTGAGGTCAATGGAATGAGGTTTGGTAAGACCAACAGGCAGGTCCTGCACTTTGCTCACAACAGCCCCAAACAATGCTACAGGCTAGGGGCAAAGTGTCTGGAAAGCAGCCCAGTGGAAAAGGATCTGGCAGTGCTGGTGGACAGCCAGCTGAACATGAGCCAGCAGTGTGCCCAGGTGGTCAAGAAGGCCAGCAGCATCGTGGCCTTGATCAAACCCAAGGTGTCCAGCAGAGGTATGGGAGTGATTGTGCACCTGTACTCAGCCCTGTGAGGCCACAGCTTGAGTACTGTGTTCATTTCTGGGTGCCACAGTATAGGAAAGACATTGCAGCCCTGGAGCTGTCCAGAGTAGAGCAATGAGGCTGGTGAGGGGTTTGGAGGGTGGCATGCAAGGATTGGCTGAGGGAGTTGGGGTCATTTAGTCTGGAGATGAGAAGGCTGAGAGGACACCTTGCTGTCTGAAATGACCTGAAAGGAGGCTGCAGTAAGCCTGGTGTTGCTTTCTTCTCCTATGTAACCAGCAATAGGATGAGAGGACATGGGTTTGTGTTGTGGCAGGGGAGGTTTAGACTAGACATCAGGAAAAAAATCTTTACTGAGAGAGTGGTGAGGCTCTGGAACAGGCTGCCCAGGGAGGTGCTGGAGCCATCATCCCTGGAGGTGTTTTAAGTGCTTCACAGAATCTAGTGCAGGTCACAGAGGAATGCATCCTGGTGGGTCTTGAAGGTCTCCAGAGAGGAAGACTCTACAACCTCTCTGGGCAGCCTGTTCCAGTGCTCTGTCACCCTTACAGTAAAGAAGTTCCTCCTCATGTTGAGGTGGAACCTCCTGTGTAGTTTACATCCACTGTCCCTTGTCCTATCACAAGTGAGCAGAGCCTGTCCCCTCCCTCTTGACACCCAGCCCTCACATATTTATAAACATGTATTAAATCTTCTCTCAGTCTTCTCTTCACCAGACTAACCAGTCCAAGGTCTCTCAGCCTCTTCTCATAAGGCAGTGCTCCACTCCCTCAATCATCCTGGTAGCCTCCCTTGGACTCTCGAGTAGATCCCTGTCCCTCTTGAACTGGGGAGTCCAGAACTGGATGCATTGCCCTCATTGCCCTCTACAACTACCTGAAAGGTGGTTGTAGACAGGAAGGGGTTGGTCTCTTCTCCCAGGCAACCAGCACCAGAACAAGGGGACACAGTCTCAAGCTGTGCCAGGGGAGGTTTAGACTCGAGGTGAGGAAAAAGTTCTTCACTGAGCGAGTCGTTCATCATTGGAATGTGCTGCCCAGGGAGGTGGTGGAGTCGCCGTCCCTGGAGGTGTTCAAGGGGAGATTGGACGTGGCACTTGGTGCCATGGTCTAGTTGTGAGGTCTGTTGGAACAGGTTGGACTTGATGATCCTTGGGGTCTCTTCCAACCTTAGTTACTGTGATACTGTGGTACTGTGATACTGTAATATTCCAGGTGAGGTTTTACCACCAGGATATGGCTTAGTGCTCAAGGTAGTTGGGTTATGGTTGGACTTGATGATCTTAAAGGTCTTTCTAACCTTAATGAGTCTATGATCTTATGAAAGTTGTCCCTTCAGAATGATGAAGGGGAGTAGTCTGGAAGTCCCTCCCAGACTAAGGGAGTTCAGGCTGTTCAATCTGGAGAAGAGAAGGCTCCCAGGAGATCTCATTGTGGCCTTCCAGTATCTGAAGGGGGCTAAAGAAGCTGGGGAGGGACTTTTTAGGCTGTCAGGGAATGATAGGACTGGGGCAAATGGAAAAAAAAAATAGAAATGGATGGATTGAGATTGAATGTTAGGAAGAAGTTCTTCCCCATGAGGGTGGTGAGACACTGGCACAGGTTGCCCAGGGAGGTGGTAGAAGCCTCATCCCTGGAGGTTTTGAAGGGCAGGCTGGATGTGGCTGTGAGCAACCTGCTGCAGTGTGAGGTGTCCCTGCCCATGGCAGGGGGGTTGGAACTGGCTGATCCTTGAGGTCCCTTCCAACCCTAACAATTCTGTGATTCTATGATTCTAATAGGATCATAGGAAAACTGAGGAAGATTCTCCATCATTTGCAGTAAACAGCTCTTGAAAGCAAGCAGAAGAGGAGAGCAGTGATGCCAGCAAAACTGTCACTCCTTTCTATCATATGATCTGCGACAAGTGTCCTGCAGGTGAGTAGTCACACTAGGGACACCGTGCTGTCTTTGTGCTTTGCGTACGTAGTTTAAATAAAGACCTCTGGTTTGCCAGCCCTTGGTTACTCACCGCAAAAGACCTGAGAGCGCTGCTTCTAACTTCAGTTCTAATACCTACTTAAACATTCTGACATCTAAGACTTGTCCCAAAACCCAGATGATGCCTTCAACACGTGGGCTGCTCTGCGTAACGCCATCATCACGAGAAACAGTTGAATACCGATTTGTCTGCGGCTTTGCTGAAAGGTTTATAGCGCAGTGAGTGGTAATCACATTAGCTGCCTTTATCACTTGGACTGTACATTGCATTAACATAATACAATTTTATAGCTTTAAGAAATATTAAACAGAAACGAAGGCAAGCAGTGCTTCACTAATGGATTTACAGCGTCTCTTATCCCTGCTCAGCTACGATGCCTGTAATCAGGGAGAATATTATTTGCACTTCTTCAGAGAGAGCTGCTCATTTAAAACATTGTGTTTTCCTGTTAAATATCTATCATCTAATTAGTTTGTCAAGTGATACAGAAAGTGCTTAATCCTGATTTTAAATTGTTGCATTCTGTTTGGGGTTTTTTCACATATATATATATATATGTATGAAATCTAATGAGTTTGTCAAGTGATACAGAAAGTGCTTAATCCTGAATTTAAATTGTTGTATTCTGGTTTCTTTCCTCTCTACCTCTATCTCTGTCTGTCTCTCTGTCTCTCTCTGTCTCTCTCTCTGTCTCTCTCTGTCTCTCTCTCTCTCTCATCTCTCTCTCTCTCTCTCTCTCTCTCTCTCTCTCTCTCTCTCTGTCTCTGTCTCTGTCTCTATCTCTCTCTCTCTATCTATCTCTGTCTCTATCTCTCTATCTCCATCTCCATCTCTATCTCTATCTCTATCTCTCTCTATCTCTATCTCTATCTCTATCTCTATCTCTCTATCTCTGTCTCTGTTTCTATCTCTCTCTCTCTCTCTCTCTATCTCTATCTCTATCTCTATCTCTATCTCTATCTCTATCTCTATCATCTCCATCTCATCTTTATCTCATCTCTACCTCTACCTCTACCTCTGTATAGAAGACAGACACATGCACATGTGCTCTTTCTGCAAGAATCATGGAATCACAGAATTGTTAGGGTTGGAAGGGACCTCAAGGATCCTCTAGTTTCACCCCCCCTGCCATGGGCAGGGACACCTCACACTACAGCAGGTTGCTCACAACCACATCCAGCCTGGCCTTAAAAACCTCCAGGGATGGGGCCCCCACCACTTTCCCAAGTAGCTTCACTATGAGCATACCACTGAAATTCAGTATCAGATGAATAAATAATTTGCTTTGGGTCTGTTAAAAAAAAAAATCTCTGAGTTTCCTCTAGGTATCTGAAGTATCTTTGGTTTCTCTGTCTGGGAAAATCGATACATTAAATAAACAGCAAAAGGTATCTAATTCATCTTCCTCTCACCCAAACCATCTCCCTGCAGTAAGGGAGAAGAACACTGAAAGCAAAACCAACTGCCCCTGTTCTGAAGGGAATTTGAATAAGCGATATTAAAACCATATTTTCCTTGTTTCCACAGTCTGGCAGAATTATGAAACTTGAAAATAAGGAGCAAAGGCATTATTGAAACAATCCTCATATACTTAATCCCTTATTAAATATACTTCTGCTGCCAATCCCAGCAGAAATAATTGCAACTACTAGCCAGACTCTGAAACTGCTCTGTGAAGATAGTTTTTAAGAAGGCTTATATCTCATGTCAACATTCCTGAGCAGTTCTATATTTGTTTCAGGACTGTCAGTGCTCCTGAGCCTGCATTTACATTTGTATTCAAGCTCTTCACCTGATAAAAGATCTGATCCACAGCTCCCTAGCATGGGCAAAAGTCTCAGAAGGAATCTGAATTCTGCTCTAAGTCTTTCCACCTCCTTTTATCACCCTCAGCATTGTGTCTTGTTCTTTTGGAATGGGGGATGCAGTTGCAGCCACAAGACCTGATTATTCAGGATAAACATCTCCAGACTGACTTAAGACCTGGGACCAGGATCTGACAGTGAAGAAGCTGCCCACACTGAGTATTCATCCTAGATAACCTTAAAAGTGACAGGGACTTGCTTGTGGGAGGTACATGTAGGAATGGCCTCAAAGACAGGAAAGAGAGGAGGATGACACTTTTGAAACATTTTATATCTATATCTATATATATTCTTCTGTCTGTATATTTACCTATCAGCAATATAATAGTTATTTATAATACTTTATATAACTCATAATTTTGAAACTTCATATGTATTCTTCTATGTATATAGAGTAGAATAGAATAGAATAGAATAGAATAGGATTAACCAGATTGGAAATGACCTTTGAAATCATTGAGTCCACCCTATCATCCTACACAATCTAATCAGCTAAACCATGGCACCAAACACCCCATCCAGTCTCCTCCTAAACACCTCCAGTGATGGTGACTCCACCACCTCCCTATGCAGCCCATTCCAATGGCCAATCACTCCTTCTATGTAGAACTTCTTCCTAACATCCAGCCTAAACCTCACCTGGCACAGCTTGAGACTGTGTCTTCCTGTTCTGGTGCTGCTTGCCTGGGAGAAGAGACCACCCCCCACTTGGCTACAACCTCCCTTCAGGTAGTTGTAGACAGCAAGAAGGTCTCCTCTGAGCCTCCTCTTCTCCAGGCTAAGCAACCCCAGCTCCCTCAGCCTCTCCTCACAGGGCTGTGCTCCAGACCCCTCCCCAGCTTTGTTGCTCTTCTCTGGACACCTTCCAGCAGCTCAACATCTTTCCTAAACTGAGGGGCTCAGAACTGGACACAGGACTCAAGGTGTGGCCTAAACAGTGCTGAGTACAGGGGCAGAATGACTTCCCTGCTCCTGCTGGCCACACTATTCTTGATGCAGGCCAGGATGCCATTAGCCTTCTTGGCCACCTGGGCACATTGCTGGCTCATATATTTATCTATTAGCAATATAATATTTATTTAGATCATAGAATAGGTCATAGAATCAGTAAGATTGGAAAAGACCTCAAAGATCATCAAGTCCAACCTGTCACCCAACACCTCATGGCTAACTAAACCATGGCTTCCAGTGCCACCGCCAATCCTTTTTCTAATACTTTATAGAATTTGATATATTTATATATTATATTTATTCTTTTGCCTGTCTAATTTGCTATTCTGTGGTTCTTTTATATAGATATATATATAAAGATATATATTATTTGCCTTTTTAATCTGGTTTACACTTTCCCAGGTTTAAAAAAGGTAAACAGTGAAGTTATGCTAAGGAAGAAGAAATTCTATGGCTACTTTACTGACACATTCATGACAATGTTATGGGTCCTTCATGAAATTCATCTTTTTCTGGACAACAGACACCCAGGAATCAGATATACAAGTGTGTATTTATTGAGGAGATGATATTCCTGCCAAGCTTTTGGCTGAAACAAAGGGTCCATCTGTATATCCTCGCTATCAATATAGACCGGGGGAGGAGGTGTTGGAAAGCAGCCCTGTGGAAAAGGATTCAGGGGTGCTGAACATGAGCACAGGCAGTGTGAGCTACAGCCCAGAAGGCCAATGGCAGCCTGGGCTGCATCAAAAGAAGTGTTGCCACCAGATCCAGAGAGGTGATTCTGACACTTTGCTCTGGTGAGACTTCACCTGGAGTACTGTAGTCAGGTCTGGAGTCCTTAATATAGGAAGGACATGGACCTGATGGTGAGGTTCCAGAGGAGATTTAGATTGGATATCAGGAAGAAGTTCTTCACTATGAAGGTGGTGGAACACTGGAACAGGTTGCCCAGGGAGATGGTTGAGAGTCCTTCCCTGGAGATGTTCGAGATGAGGCTAAGACGATGCTTGATGAGGCTCTGGGCAGCCTGATCTAGTTGGGGACATCCCTGCTGACTGGATGACCTTTGAAGGTCTCTTCTTCCCTGGACCATTCTATGATTTCATGATTTCCTAAACATAGAAAAAGTGTCAGAGATGAGTTGGTAGCTCCACTGGAATAAACAAATATCCTTTTCTACTTCAGAGATTAATATTTGCTCTTCTAACAAAACCATGGGCATTGCCTGGCTTTTCACCACAGGATTTATGGCACACTTCCCTGTGTGGTTGCCTGATGTTATTCAAAGGTGTCAAATAGTTTAAGGTCTCTTGTGTTGAAGCAAAAAATTATTCAACACCTGTCAAGCATGGGCCTTTGTTTATTATTATGTCCCAGCGACAGCTGGTTGGATTTTTTCAGTCAGCTACTCTGTCTCACCAATTCTCTTCTACCTTTGGAGTTTATTTGTCACGGTGAGGGGAAAAAAAAACAAACTACCCAAACTATATGACTGTCTTGAAAATGCCTCCTAAGAGTGGCACATGCTTATAGAAAATTATCTTCATCCTGCATGTAGATGAACAGGTGGACTGCATATATTTACCTAATTCCACATATATATAAATCCCCGTATATAATTTTATATATATATATATAGAGAGAGAGAGATAGACATAGGTGTAGAAGTAGATATAGATTAGGTATAGATGAGAGAGAGAGAGATGATAGAGATGAGAGAGAGAGAGAGAGGGAGGTAAAGAGAGATAGAGATCTAAAGATAAGGAGAGAGAGAGAGAGATAGATAAGGAGGTAGAGATAGATATAGAGATAGATAAAGAGATAAAGAGGTAGATAGAGATAGAGATAGAGAGATAAAGAGGTAGAGGTAGATATAGACATAGACAAAGAGATAAAGAGGTAGAGATAGATATAGACATAGATGAAGAGATAAAGAGGTAGATATATATAGAGAGAGATAGAGATAGAGATAGAGATAGATAAAGAGGTAGAGATAGATATAGACATAGATAAAGAGATAAAGAGGTAGATATATATGTATATATATATATATAGAGAGAGAGAGAGATAAAGAGGTAGAGATAGATATAGAGATAGCTAAAGAGATAGCTAAAGAGGTAGATAGAGATAAAGAGGTAGAGAGAGATAGAGAGAGATACATATAGAGAGATAGACATAGAGATAGAAATAGAGATTGATGGAGATAGAGAGGTAGAGATCGAAAGATATGGATAGATATAGCTATAGATAGACATACTGCATTTCTTGTATGTATTTAACATCATTGTGTGATCCTTTTCCTTTGTTGTTTAAAGAAAACTCGTGGTATCTGGGCTAAAATTTAACGTGAAACTCAACACCAGTTTGTTGCTGCCTCAAATTCAGACACTGAGTGCAGCAGAAGCGCAGCAAAAATTCCTCCCAGAGTACTCAGGTAGGAAATGGTGATGACAGGTGATTAAACTTGCCTCTTGGGGGTGTATGGAGACTTGTTATGTTCAGCACACAGGCAACAGATGCATGCATTATTATCAGCGCTGGAATAAGGCCTGCAAATGTACTGGAAAGTCTCTAATTCAGTGATTCTGGTAAGTCAAAGGGCGTTTTCTTTGGAGAATCAGGGAAATTTGTGGTTCAGTGTCGCAACACCTAGAGCTTCCTGCTTCCTAGAGCCTGAAATCAGCAACTGAAAGCTGTGATTCACAGATGATTCCCCTGCCTGCCTGCTATAAGGGACTGCCTGCTCCCCTTTGGTCTCTGAAAGACAGCCGTGTGGGGTGGCACTGAAGACTTATATATTTGCTACTTAAAAACCAATTTGGACATTAAAAGAAGTCTTCATGTAACAGATTTCGTTCATCTGTTCGACACAGTGAGCTTTGATTTAGGCAATCAAGATTTTCTTTCTGTTTAATTGTGTACACTGTTTTTCATTCAGTCAATGAGTTGTCAGCTTTTCATGTATTTTTAAAGTCTCACGAGGAGATGATCTGAAGTGCTGTTAATTATCAATTAAATTTTCTCAGAGTGGATTGTAAAAAGTTCAGATGAACCCAATTAGGAAGAATGCAGCTTCCTTCTGCACCTCTAGGCTCAATTATTTTAAAGTATATGATAGCACAGGAAAATAATCAAACTTTTTTCCTATCAATTATAAATGTGCTTCTAAAATGAGATGATTAAAAAAAAAAAAAAAGAGAGAGAAGAGTCAGGAATGCATAATTCAAAAGTTAAATTAATGGAAATACATTATTCCTTGTTTGGCTTTTTTAACTCCCTGCATGGTAAAATGTTATTGTCACAAAAGAGATGACCTTGGAGATTTTTAGACCTTTTATTATCTGGGGCATCTTTTGGTTTTTAGAAATCCATCTACCACTGGAAGCTTGCTATAAATGATGAATATAGAATAGGAATAGGAATAGGAATAGGAATGGAATGGAATGGAATGGAATGGAATGGAATGGAATGGAATGGAATGGAATGGAATGGAATAGAATAGAATAGAATAGAATAGAATAGAATAGAATAGAATAGACCAGACCAGGTTGGAAAAGACCTTCGAAATCATCATGTCCAACCCATCATCCATCACCATCTAGTCAACTAAACCGTGGCATCAAGCACCCCATCAAGTCTCTTCCTAATCATCTCCAGTGATGGCAACTCCACCACCTCCCCAGGCAGCACATTCCAATGGGCAATCTCTCTTGCTGGGAGGAATTTCTTCCTCACCTCCAGCCTAAACCTCCCCTGGTGCAGCTTGAGACTGTGTCCTTTTGTTCTGGTGTTGGTTGCCTGGGAGAAGAGACCAGCCCCTACCTGTCCACAACCTCCCTTCAGGTAGTTGTATATATGTATATGTGTTGTATGTATGTATATATGTGAGCTAGTTCTAGTTCCTCTGCTGTAAATCTGGATGTTTGTTTAGCTGGTTAAAGATAGAATAGAATAAACCAGGTTGGAAGAGACCTTCAAGATCATCATGTCCAACCTGTCATCCAACACCACCTAATCAACTAAACCATGCAACCAAGCAGCCTATCAAGTCTCCTCCTGAACACCTCCAGTGATGGTGACTCTACCACCTCCTCAGGCAGCCCATTCCAATGGGCAATCACTCTCTTTGTGTAAAACTTCCTCCTAACCTCCAGCTTAAACCTCTCCTGGCACAGCCTGAGACTCTGTCCTCTTGTTCTAGATCTCTCTATTTCTTAAGAACCTGTAAAGATTTCACTGTCCCATCACATCTGCTCATTTACTTCACTTGTTCAATAGCATTGCACAGCATCATTCTTGCAACTGGTATGTCAGAGAAACCCTGCTGATTTGAATTATCATCTCAACATATTCCATGCTACTGTGGTAAGATTTGAAGGCATTTAAAGAGAAGCTTAATAAGGAATTTGTAAATACTGTGTCTTACAAAAATGAGAAGTCTTCCTGAAGCAAGGTGCTCAAAACAGTGAAAGGTGTGCAGTCATCAGGAAAGCTGTTTTGTCTTTGCTACATGGCTGATGCTGCTGGTTGCATTTAATGATCTTGGAAGACTTTCCCAACCTTTATGGTTCGATGATGATGAACATGTCCAGAGGAGGGCCATGAGGATGATCAGAGGGATGGAGTGCCTCTCCTATGAGGACAGACTGAAAGAGCTGGTGCTGTTCAGTCTGGAGAAGAGAAGGCTCCAAAGAGACCTCATTGTGGCCTTCCAGTATCTGAAGGGGGTTACAAGAAAGCTGGGGAGGGACTTTTGAGGGTGTCAGGGAGTGATAGGACTGGGGGGAATGGAAAAAAAACAGAAGTGGGTAGATTCAGATTGGATGTTAAGGAGAAGTTCTTCCCCATGAGGTGGTGAGAGACTGGCACAGGTTGCCCAGGGAGGTGGTGGAAGCCTCATCCCTGGAGGTTTTGAAGGCCAGGCTGAATGTGGCTGTGAGCAACCTGCTCTAGTGTGAGGTGTCCCTGCCCATGTCTGGGGGTTTAGAACTCGATGATCCTTGAGGTCTCTTCCAACCCTAACAATTCTATGATTCTATACTGGAAAGAGAAATCTTTTCAAGACTGCATTAGATCAATATTTTATCCAAAGGCTCAGGAAATGTTCAACAACTTCAGATAGGAGTTAATCTCCCCAGCCACTGAGTTTATTTTCTTGGTTGGGAACAACTGAATGTTGCTTTCAATAGCCTGGATTGAAATAGCAAACACCTCACAGCTGCGCTTTCTCCCTGCTAGCAGGTAAGACAACTCTGAGAAGTGAAAGCATTTCAGTGTCCAGACTTAGTATATTCATGAGCAGTTTGCAAACATTTATTCTTTAGCTTAAATAAATCTTTCAGCCTTTTACCTAACCCCCTTTTGTATTTACAAACAACATACTTAAGACTTTCTGTTCCTTTGGTTATCCCCCCATACCCCAGCAGCACTTACCTTCACCAGTGCAGATTGAATGATTGTTTTTCTGTTAATGTGAGTGGTCAGAGCAGTGCAGCACATCCTAGGGAAGTGTGGGGCAGGCTGATACCACTGTGTCAGGTTTTCTGCTGGAATCACACTTACCTCTCTCTCAGCTCTTTCCTTCTGGTGACTTAGTGTCATCTTCTGATCCATTAATAAGGTCACCCTCATTTTCACTCACTTCTAGCTGATGATCTTCCAAGTTATGGCCATTTTGTGGTGTAGTTCACACTGTGCGCCGTTGGGAATATTGTACTGCTACATTTCATCCATTACTCCACTTCCCATCATCACCCTTTTCTTGCATGTTTTCAGGCAGCAGGTTAAGGAAAGGATTCATCAGCCTCATTTGCAGTTCTGATGATTTTTTTGTTTCTTACTAGACCTGTACCAGATTTTTTCTGTTAATGAAAATCACAAGTCTTTATCATCCCCCTTGTACTATGTGTTCCCAAGGGCCTCCTTCAGATAATCTTCCTGCTCTGCCTCTTTCTTCCTTCATTCCTTCCTTCCTTCCTTTCTTTTTCTTTCTTTCTCTCTTTCTTTCTTTCTTTCTTTTTCTTTCTTTCTTTCTCTCTTTCTTTCTTTCTTTCTCTTTCTTTCTCTCTTTCTTTCTTTTTCTTTCTTTCTCTCTTTCCCTTTCTTTCTTTCTTTCTTTCTTTCTTTCATTTCTTTCTTTCTTTCTCTCTTTCTTTCTCTCTTTATTTCTCTCTTTCTCTCTCTTTTTCTTTCTCTTTCTCCCTCTTTCTCTCTCTCTGTTTCTCTTTCTCACTCTTTCTCCTTTCTCTCTTTCTCTCTCTTTCTCTCTCTTTCTCTCTTTCTTGCTCTCTTTCTCCTTTGTCTCTTTCTTTCTTTCTCCTTCCCTCTTTCTCTTTCTCTTTCTCTCTTTCTCTTTCTCTTTCTCTTTCTCTTTCTCTTTCTCTTTCTCTTTCTCTTTCTCTTTCTCTTTCTCTTTCTCTTTCTCTTTCTCTTTCTCTTTCTCTTTCTCATTCTCTTTCTCTCTCTCTTTCTCTCTCTCTTTCTCTTTCTCTTTCCCTCCCTCCTTCTTTCTCTTTCTCTCTCTCTGACTCTCTCTCTTTCTTTCTTTCTTAATTTAGACTGCTTAGCATAAAACATAAGAGTTTGCTGGAGACACTTGACCTTTGCTGACTGTAACTATTCAGATCAGCTCTTGCCTGATTGTTTGTCCTGTATTGTGCACAACAGCTTTCTGCTAATGATAAGAGTAAAAATGACAAAAGAAATGAACACAAATATTGTTCACACATGCAAAAAAAAAGTACTTCATATTAAGAACAAGGTGTTAAGCCTAAACTATGCACAGTAAACTTGTCTCATTCTAAATAAACATATTAACACAAATTGATTCAGCCCAACCAAGAGACTTCTTGGCAGAGGTTTTAACCTTGAGACGCTGGATGTGTTAATGCTCGCTGTGTGTAGTTGTAATACCAAGGAAAAGTGGCTTTAGTGGAGTGGTGGCTGATCTCAGCTTTGAATTCTTGTTTAGGATAAGAAAAATAGGAAAGGCTTTCAGGTATTTAAAAGCCTTTTAAGAGTGGTGGCAATTTAGGGTGTGAGTATTGTTATTTGCATCACATTTTCAGTACGCTGAAACGTACTTGCTCAGCTTCATCAATGGCTTTTGAGAGAGCAGTACTGCAGTATCCAGAGCATTGTTTCTTACAGACCATATATATCCCTGAGTCTGATTCCAATGCACCTTAAACTATGAAAATATATCTGAGAGCTTTCTAAGGTGCAATCCTTGAGATACAGAAAAGAAACCCTTGCAAACTCAGTCGTTTTGATCTCAAACAAGACTAAATAGATCAGTGTCATCTTCCCTTCATCCCAGAGAAAATTACAGTGTCAGCTGCAATTTTTCCTTCATCCCAGAGAAAATTGAAAGATAAAATAATAAAAAAGAATAAATAAAAATGCATGGGTGACTTGGTTTGAAAGTTACCACTCTACTTTTTTGCCTTCATGAGCCTGGGTAAAATATCTTGTGGGTTTTGCTTTCTGGAGACTAATTTCTCCTACTCTTACTCCTCCATCAGCTTCTTAGTACCCACCCAAGAAGCAGCTGCATATTATTGTATAGAATCAAAGAATTGTTAGGGTTGGAAGGGACCTCAAGGATCATCTAGTTCTAAGCCCCCTGCCATGGGGAGTTGGAACCTCACACTAGATCCTGTTGCTCAGAGCCACATCCAGCATGGCCTTTAAATATTCCAGGGATGAGGCTTCTACCACCTCCCTGGGCAACCTGTGCCAGTGTCTCACCACCCTCATGGGGAAGAATTTCTTCCTAACATCCAATCTGAATCTACCCACTTCTAGTTTTGCTCCATTGCCCCTAGTCCTATCACTACCTGACACTCACCATCTTTCCTGTAGGCCCCCTTCAGATAGTAGAAGGCCAAAATAAAGTCAGAGCCTTCTCTCCAGACTGAACAGCCCCAAATCTCCAACTCTCTCAATCTGTCTCCATAGGAGAGGAGCTCCATCCCTCTGATCATCCTCGTGGCCCTTCTCTGGATATGCTCCAGCATGTCCTTAGCTTGCTTCTATGTATGAAGATGTTTTCAGAAGCAGTTTGTTGCCTGCTTTCTAAAGTCTGTAGTTTCCAGAATCATGTTACTGTTGAAAAGTTCACCTTTTATCTCTAGTCCTCACTTGTGGTGGAAGAGCAAACCAAAGTCATCAATACCAGAAAACAAACAGCACTGCACCCAAGAATTAGACTTTTAAACCCTCATCCCATTGTACTTAGGCTTGATTTACAAGGTTTGAATACTGAAGGTCTGAGGTCATTTGGAACCAAATCCTAAGTGCAGCTAGCAATGTTAAATAAACAGTGTCTCTAAGAGTGCTATTTCAATATTTTCCACGTTTCATTTATCGTTTCAGGGAGCATTTGGAACAGAAGGCAAAATCCAAGCAGCTGTGTTTTACCTAGGAATTATGTAATTGAAATAAATGAATTGAAATGAAATAAAAAAATACTAACAAGAAAAAACAAAACAAAACAAAACAAAACCAAAAAGTCTGAAGAAATTATTAGTCCACTGTGGAACAAACACCACCATGAAACCATAAGAACCCACATCGGATTCTTTTTTGCAGTCCGGAGGAGTTGCTCTCCTACTGCTGTGGCTTCATTAAGCTATGCAAGTCCATGTTCCTGCTGAGCAAATAGTCTCTGTAGTAATTTATTGCTTTTCCTGCCCACAGATAATGCATCATCATAGCAATTCTCTTCTTGTGCAGCTCTGAGTTAGTCAGCTCACAAGATTCCTCCTGCCTGCGATGTGTTTCCTGTCTGCTGAGGCTGTATGATTTTCACAGTGGTAACTCAGCCCTAGTACATTTGTACCAACACTTAGAGAGGAGCATCCAGCCTCAGTGTGGAGTACCAATGCCTAAACAAATCACCAATTAGGTCAGGCTGCTGTGCAACTGTTCATCAGAATGAGGACTATCTCTTACAGAAAAGTGAATGTTAATATATGTGGTCTCGAAGCTTGCATGTCTCTCCTTTAGAGGTACTCTGTCATTCAGTAATTGGCTCAATTCCATACAAATATTTAACTACTGATGTTGTTCAGCCTGGAGAAGAGGAGGCTCAGGGGAGACCTTGTTGCTGTCTACAACTACCTGAAGGGAGGTTGTAGACAGGTGGGGGTTGGTCTCTTCTCCCAGGCAGCCAGCACCAGAACAAGAGGACACAGTCTCAAGATGTGATACTGTGATACTGTGATGTGCCAGGGGAAGTTTAGGCTCAAGGTGAGAAGAAAGTTCTTCCCAGAAAGAGAGATTGGCCATTGGAATGTGCTGCCCAGGGTAGTGGTGGTGTCCCCATCCCTGGAGATGTTCAGAAAAGGATGGGATGTGGCACTTGGAGCCATGGTTTAGTTTTCATGAGCTGTTAGGTATTAGGTAATAGGTTGGACTTGATCTCTGGTTTTCATTTTCCCTTCTCTGTTGTAGCTCTCTGCATATTTATATATATATATATATTTTAAGTGACTGTGTTAGTCATCAATTTATAGCAAAAGCTGCAAGCAAAAGGTATTCTAAATTTCTTTTGAAGGTGCTCTACTTTGCACAGTCTAATTAAATTCTTGCTGGGTAAAGAGATAAAAAAAATAGAGTAAGTAAAACAACCACTAGGGAGAGAAGTGAGAACTGAATTTTAGTGTCATTGAGCACCTTACATAATAACTTCAAACACTAAATACAGCAGGCAAGTTTCTATCCCAGAATACTTATTATCCTCATATTCAGCAATACTTGCTTAGAAAGGAGGAGAAGAAGTTGTTTCAGGTCCTGGAAGACACTGAAACAAAAGTTGCAGCTCCAGTACTACAGCAAAAAAAGAAAGCCAAACAAGTGGGTGATATACTTGAGATTTCTATGGGGTAAGATCATGACAAGTGAACAGCTTCTGGAAGTAAAGCATTTCAGTAAAGATTTAGAATCATAGAATTGATAAGGTTGGAATGGACCTCAAAGATCCACCCCCCTGAGATAGCCAGGGACACCTCACACTACATCAGGTTGCTCACAGCCTCCCCTTAAAAACCTCCAGGGATGAGGCTTCCACCACCTCCCTGGGCAACCTCTGCCAGTCTCTCACCACCCTCATGGGCAAGAACTTCTTCCTAACATCTAATCTGAATCTACCCATTTCTAGTTTTGCTCCGTTCCCCCTAGTCCTGTCACTCCCTGACACCCTCAAAAGTCCCTCCCCAGCTTTCTTGTAGCCCCCTTCAGATACCAGAAGGCCACAATAAGGTCTCCTCAGAGCCTTCTCTTCTCCAGACATCTCCCACAGACATCCTTGCAGCTAACCTGAGGCAGTGTGGTCTGGGTCATCAGCTAGTGAGGTGGATTGAGATCTGATCAATAGGACAGAGTCTAGTTAGAGGCCTCAATCTAGGGGAGTCCCTCAGGGATCAGTACTGGGACCACTGCTGTTCAATACATTCAATTCTACCTGGATGAGGGAACAGAGAGCACCGTCAGCACATCATACCAAAAGAGGGTCAGAAAGCACTAGCAAATGCCACCTTGCACTGTAATCCTTCCTAACTAACAAATGCAATCAATACTAAATGAACTAAAGGAGTGTTAGAAACCAATACAAATTCAGAAAAGTTAGGAAAAATAGGATTAGTAATGGAATGAGGAACTGAGAAGTGCTTCTTTCTTGCAGCAGAAAAGCATCTGGGCTGTAAAATCTTTTCACAGTACAGGAATGAAGGGTTGCTGATGACACCAAGCTGGGTGGAGTGGCTGATACAGGAGGGTTGTGCTGCCATTCAGCCAGACTCAGACAGGCTGAGAGCTGGGCAGGGAGAAACTTAATGAAGTTCAACAAGGGCAAGTGTAGAGTCTTGCACCTGGGAAAGAGCGACTCCATGCACCAGGATAGGCTGGGGACTGAGCTGCTGGAGAGCAGTGAAGGGGAAAAGGACCTGGGGATGCTGGTGGGTGGGTGGTTGACAACAAGCCAGCAATGTGCTCTTGTGGTCAAGAAGGCCAATGCCATTCTGGGGTGGATTAGAGGGGGGGTGGTCAGTAGGTCAGGAGAGGTTCTCCTCTCTCGCTACTCTGCCCTGGTGAGGCCACATCTGGAATATTGTGTCCAGTCCTGGGCCCCTCAGTTCAGGAAGGACCTCAGGGAACTGCTTGAGAGAGTCCAGTGCAGAGTCACGAAAATTATTAAGAGCCACACAAATGATGAAATGATCTCTCCTTATGAGGAGAGATTGAGGCATCTGAGGGCTCTTCAGCTTGGAGGAGACTGAGAGGTGACCTCATTCATATTTGTAAGCATTATCAGGGTGAGTGCCAAGAGGATGGAGCCAGGCTCTGCTTGGTGATGCCCAATGACACGACCATGGGTGGAGTTTGAGGCATAGGAAGTTCTCTGGACACATTAACACAGACTATGATATATAGATGCTTTCTGGGTCCTAAAATACCTCCTAAATACTTCTATAGCCATAATTACTGAGATAAAGAACTTTTAATCTACAAAAGATACTAATTTATTATTATTTCAATTCCTTATCACATACATTTTAATTTCCCTGTAAATCTGATCATCTGTCCTACACTGCCACAGTCAACTTTAGGTACACTGCCTCTACTCCACTCTCCTGAGACCCCACCTGGAGCACTGTGTCCAGTTCTGGAACCCTTAGTACAGGAAGGATCTGGAGGGGCTGGAAGGTGTCCAGAGAAGGGCCATGAGGATGAGCAGAGGGCTGGAGCTCCTCTGCTATGAGGACAGACTGAGGGATTTGGAGTCTGGAGAAGAGAAGGCTCCGAGGAGACCTAATTGTGGCCTTTCAGTATCTGAAGGGGGCTACAAGAAAGCTGGGAAGGGACTTTTTAAGGTGTCAGGGAGTGATAGGACTGGGGGGGATGGAACAAAACTAGAAACGGGTAGATTCAGAGTGGCTGTTAGGAAGAAGTTCTTCCCCATGAATGTGGTGAGACACTGGAACAGGTTGCCCAGGAAGGTGGTGGAAGCCTCATCCCTGGAGGTTTTTCAGGCCAGGCTGGATGTGGCTCTGAGCTACCTGATCTACTGTGAGGAGTCCCTGCCCATGTCAGGGGAGGTTGGAACTAGCTGATCCTTGAGGTCCCTTCCAACCCTAACAAGTCTATGATTCTTATAGGACCATATGAAAACTGAGGAGGATCCTCCAGCATTTTCAGTAAACTCCTTTTGAAAGCAAGCAGAAGAGGAGAGCAGTAATGCTAGCAAAACTGAAATGCCTTTCTGTCATATGATCTGTGACAATTGTCCTGAATGCTATGATTCCATAATTCTATACTTTTGCTTAGAACACAACAATTACAAGCAAGTCTGATATTCAATATTGTGTTATTCAAAGTAGAATTTTTGTTCTTTACACTTAAATTTCTATTTTGCCACCGAGTTTCAATTACTTTTCCTAAATGCCTACAGCCCATCAAATGGAGATGTTGCAAAATGTAGACCAGAAGAAAAAAATAAGATCATATAACTACAGAGATAATGAGCTCCAGTATTAAGAGGTGAAATCATCCCTGGAGAGGAAAACTGCATCATGAAATCTTTCATCTCAACATGCTACTGAAGAAAAGGCTACAGGGGCATATGGCAGGAGTTCACTAAAGTCATAAATAGAGAAGAATGAAAGCTTATACTTTATTAATATGAAACCACATCGATCAGGTTTGCCCAGCAAATGTGTCAGGATCCAATGCAAGACTGAAAATGTGTAGGTGAGGCCAGTCTTGCACTGTGCTTTGGAGCAAAATGCCCATTCAGGCACAGGGAAGATGTTGAGTTGCTGGAACATGTCCAAAGAAGGGCAACAAAGCTGGGGAGGGGTCTAGAGCACAGCCCTGTGAGGAGAGGCTGAGGGAGCTGGGGTTGCTTAGCCTGGAGAAGAGGAGGCTCAGGGGAGACCTTCTTGCTGTCTACAACTACCTGAAGGGAGGTTGTAGCCAGAGAGAGTCAAGTAAAGGTGATTAAGACTGGAACACCTTACTTATGAAGACAGACTGGAGACAAGGAGGCTTGGAGGTAGGATCTCATCAGTGTATTTAAATGTCAGAAGGGAAGGTATAAAGATAGAGTGAGGCTTCCCGGGGAAGTAGTGGAGTCACTGTCATTGGAGGTGTTCAGGAGGAGACTTGATGGGGTGCTTGGGTTGCATTGGTTGATAGGTTGGACATGATGATCTTGAAGGTCTCTTCCAACCTGGTCTATTCTATTCTATTCTATTCTATTCTATTCTATTCTATTCTATTCTATTCTATTCTATTCTATTCTATTCCATTCCATCCCATTCCATTCCATTCCATTCCATTCCATCCCATTCCATTCCATTCCATTCCATTCTAATGACAAGAAGTAGTGGGGAGAAATTGCAACAGAGGAAGTTCTGCCCCTGACCAGCAGGAAACACTTCTTTGCTGTGAGGGTGACTGAGAACAAGTACAGGTTGCCTAGTGAGTTTGTGAAGCCTCCTCCATCCTTGGAGGCAACTGGTTCTACATGTCTCTGCTTGATCAGAGGTTAGGGACAAGATGACTTCCAGAGCTTTCTTCTCTCCTCAACCTTTTAATGCTCCTGTGAGAGAAATTCTTGAAGTAATCCCATAGGAGACAATCCTGGAGAGAGAAGTGGTTTATGAGAGCTGATTGTTATTCAAGAATCACCTACTCTGAGCTCAATCATCCCAACAAGCAGGAAAACAAGCAAAAGTGGCAGGAAGCTTGCATAGATGAGCAAGTTGCTCCTGATTGAACTCAAAGATGAAAAGGATGTTTACAGCTGAAGGCAGTGTGGGTCAGGTGACACAGGCACTATCCAGAAATGTTGTCCAAAGGTGCAAAGATAGAGCTAGGAAGGATAAAATCCACTTGGACTTGAAACTGGCAATGGATGTGAAGGGCAATGAGAAAGATTTCTGCAAGCACATGAGAAGAGGAAGGGAAAAAATTGTGTTCACTGAGGAATGGGGCAGGGCTTCTGTGACAAGGGTCACAAAAAAAGGCTTAGCTCCTCAGTGCCTTTATCCCAGTTTTCCAGGTAAAATTTGCCATTGGGTAGGTCAGACCCTTAAAACCAGAGGGAATGTCTGGAGCAGTGAAGGAGGATCAAGTTGGGAATGCTTAAATTGGAGGCACATGGGGCCTGAGGTGATGCACCCACAAGTAATAAGCATGCTGGCTGATGTCAGTTCAGGGTCAATTTCAGTTACCTTTGAAAGGTTATAGAAACTGGGAAATGTTCCTAAAAGACTGGAGGAAGGCAAATGTCACTCTGATCTTCAAGCAGAAGGCTCTGGGGAACTACAGCCAAGCCAGTTTCACCTCAGTCCCTGGTAAGATGATGGAGTAATTAATCCTGGAAGCCATTAGCATACACATGAAGGAAAAGAAAGTGATTATCGTAGTCACCATGGCTTTATGAAGGTGAAATCAAATTTCTCCAACCTGATAGCCTTCTAGTATGGTGTGACTAGCCTGAAACATAGGAGGAGAGCGCAGATGTTGCTTACCTTGACTTCAGTAAAGCTACTGATGCTGTCTCTCATATTAACCTCACAGCCAAGCTGATGAAGTGTGGGTTAGGTAAGTGGACAGGGAGATGTGTATCTCCAGGTTAAGTATTCCCAACCTGATCCTCCCCCAGCGTGGTATGAAGTCTGGTTGGAGGTCAGTCACTAGCAGCAGTCCCTCCCCACCCTTCTTGTAGCCCCCTTCAGATACTGGAAGGCTACAATAAGGTCTCCTCAGAGCCTTCTCTTCTCCAGACTGAACAGCCCCAACTCCCTCAGTCTGTCCTCACAGGAGAGCAGCTCCAGCCCTCTGCTCATCCTCATGGCCCTTCTCTGGACATGTTCCAGCACCTCCAGGTCCTTCCTGTACTAGGGGCTCCAGAACTGGATGCAGTACTCCAGGTGGGGTCTCACCAGAGTGGAATAGAGGGGGAGAATCACCTCCCTTGACCTGCTGACCATAGAGCCTTGGGGTTAAGCAGACTACATGAAGGCCATATTTTCTAGAATACCTTAACCACCATCAGGCTTCCTTCCTCTGGGACAATATTTTAGCAAAATACAAGTGAAAAGTGAAAAATTCATAAGTGTGGAGGGGAAAAAGGAGATGAAACAACCTCAAAAAAAATCAGTTTTCTAATTATTTGGAAGATGGAGGGTAGTAGGGGCTTAGATTCTGGTCTCAGGGTATAGCAAGGCATGGTATTTCTTGAGTGACAGCATTGCCTTCGCTACTGGTGTGACTCACCTTGGGCGCAATCCCCTGCTGACAGTCTGACCATTGCATGATATACATTCAGCCTCCTCAAGAATGAAGGGAAAACAGTGAATCCAACCAGCCTACTTCCTGGATGAGGGCATAAGGTGCCAGCCAAAGAAGGCTCCGAGGTGACCTTCTTGTGGCCTTCCAGTATCTGAAGGGGGCCTTCATGAAGGCTGGGGAGGGACTTCTCAGGATCTCAGGTAGTGATAGGACCAAGGGGAATGGAATGAAGCTGGAGGTGGGGAGATTCAGGCTGGATGTCAGGAAGAAGTTCTTCACCACGAGAGTGGTGAAGCCCTGGAATGGGTTGTCCAGGGAGGTGGTTGAGGCCCCATCCCTGGAGGTGTTTAAGCCCAGGCTGGATGAGGCTCTGGCCAGCCTGATCTAGTGTGAGGTGTCCCTGCCCCTGGAGCTAGATGATCCTTGTGGTCCCTTCCAACCCTGACTGATTCTATGATTCTATGATTTAGAACAAGAGAAGCCTCTCCTTTTCAGCCTGTAAAAGTGTTCAGACTGGGAATTCTTAACGGCATCTGTGGACCTAATGTGGTTCAAAATGAAAGAGGACAACATCCAAAGACAACTT
Source organism: Dryobates pubescens (assembly GCF_014839835.1). Lineage (NCBI taxonomy): Eukaryota > Metazoa > Chordata > Aves > Piciformes > Picidae > Dryobates > Dryobates pubescens. The sequence continues at coordinate 43,158,285 of NC_071616.1, read as the reverse complement.
GATTTCTGGGACTGCACAAGACTCTCAGGACTTTTGTTTTGGTTTTGTTATTTCTGCTTAAGTAGCTTTCTTTGGTTTCATTTTGTTGTTTGTTTGGTTTTTAATGATTCTCAGACTCATTGCATCCAACCTAAACCACCTGCAATGCCCCACTCTTCAGCTTAGCTCTTATCTAAGCCTGTTCCCAAACTTGCCTCTGTTATCATGCTAGCTGTGGGGAAACAAGTCTCCTCAACTTATTTGCCCATTGGTACCCTATGGCTAAGTTTGATTTAACTTCTCTGCATCCTGCAGATATCATATGTTGTATTAAAAAAAAAAAGCCCAAAACACTGAGTTCTCTCCTTAGAAGAGTTGGTGAGAAGTCCAAAAGATTTCTAAGATTGGGTCATTTTCAACCATCAGGATTCAGGGAGGGAAAAAAAAGAGGAAAGAGTAATTTTCAGTCTGCAGACTTACAGGAGGAGCTCAAAACTGGGAGCTCTTCTCTAACATCACTTTTTGATGCTGTTGTATCACACTAGTGACACTTATTCAGGAGTTCCTGAGCATACAACCATTAAAAGTTTGTAATATTTTAGTTGACAGGTGTATTGCAAAAACATTTTGAGTAGGAAAGAATAAAAGAGTCCTGATGACAAAGGTGATAACTACCACTCTACAACAAGCGTCAGGACATTTGGGGGCTTGATAAATGAGCCTTGCAAGCAGTAACTAGAAACAATTTCCACAACTGAAAGCATCAGATCTTTCCTCCAAGTGCACTTCCAGTTGCAGCCTATTCCCCTGTAGTGTGGCCATATTTCCTAATTAAGATTATCACCTCTGCCAGGCTGAAACCCTATCTACATCAATTAACTTGTTCAAATTCATCATGGAATATGGCCTTGAAGGAATAGTGTGGCACTCAAGTGATACTTTCTTTCATATGCCTTTTACAAATGCTTTTGTCCTTTGTTTTGCTCTCTAAAGTGTTACTGAATGGCAAACTCCATTCACCTAAGTGGGACAAATTCCAGACTAGAGTGTGGGCATGACTGCAAACCCAGTATTTGTAGTGAGAACAGTCTCAATAGTATGTTTTCCCACCCAGCTGGAGTGCAGCCCTCTGGAAAGGGACCTGGGGACAAGCTCAGCATGAGTGAGCTGCAGCAGCAAAGGAAAAACTACAGGATGCTGGGTTGCATCAACAAGGGCGTTACCAGCAGAGAAGTCACTGTCCCACTCTACTCAGTGCTTCTCAGGACACACCTGGAGTACTGCATGCAGTTTTGCTCCCTGCTGCACAAAAAGAGAGATGTGGACAGGCTGAAGACTGTGCAGAGAAGGGCCGTGAGAATGGTCAGAGGACTGGAAGAACCTAGCATGTGAGGAAAGGCTGAGAGAACTGGGTTTGCTCAGCCTTCAGAATAGAGGGCTTAGGGGAGAACTTATCACCACATACCAGTACATAAAGGGTGGCTAGTAGGACAGAATCACAGAACCAGGTTGGAAGAGACTTCAAAGATCAAGTCCAACTCATCCCCCAACCCTATCTAATCAACTAGACCATGGCACTAAGTGCCTCAGCCAGTCTTTTCTTGAACCCCTCCAGGAACATCGACTCCACCTCCTCCCTGGGCAGCCCATTCCAATGGCAAATCTCTTTTTCTGGAAAGAACTTTCTTCTAAAATCAAGCCTAAACTTCCCTCTGCATAGATTGAGACTGTGTCCTCTTGTTCTGGTGCTGCTTGCGTGGGAGAAGAGATCAACCCCCACCTGGCTACAACCTCCCTTCAGGAAGTTGTAGACACCAATGAAGTCTCCCCTGAGCCTCCTCTTCTCCAGGCTAAACACCCCCAGCTCCCTCAGCCTCTCCTCATAGGGCTCCAGACCCCTCACCAGCTCTCTTTCTTTGAGGAGTCAATGTGAAGAAGACAAGGGGTAATAGGTTCAAGTTACAGTGGGGGAGATTCCAACTGGAATTCAGTAGAAAATATTTCCCTTAAGAACAGTTAGATATTGGAATAATATCCCAAAGGAAGCAGTGAGCTCCCTTCCATTGGACATTTTAAGAATCAGGGTGCTGGGCCATCTCATTTCAACTCAGTATCACCAAGAAAGGTCAGACCAGATGATTCTTGGGGTCCCTTCCAAGCTGGAATTCTGTGAAACTATAGTGGTGCCTACACAGAGGCCTTTGTAACCTCTGTAGAGGTTGAAGAGTAGAACTGAACCACGTAAGGAGAACACAGTGGTTGTTGAAGCTTACAGTAGTGGTGTAAACAAAGAAGTGACTTCTTTTTTTTACCCTGAATAACTTATCAAGGTGTTTTGATCCATTAATATTGATCTCATTAAAGTCTAGGGAGTAAAAACACTGCATGCTAAATCAAAAACCAAATCAATGGTTTGAATGGGAAGAATGGTTTCATATTCTTCCAGTAGAGACTAAGACCTGGAGATTCTCCTCTTGGTTTTTTAGATCTTACCTCCATAAATTTTGTTTCCACCTGTATGGTTCTGGAAGAGGGTGAAGTACAGCTGTGTGACTATGGAGAGCAACTGAAGGAGCTGGAGATGGTTAGTTTGGAAAAGAGGAGGCTGAAGGGAGACCTTGTGGCTCTCTACAGCTACCTGAAAGGATATTGTAAAGAGGCTGGTGCTGGTCTCTTCTCACAGGCAATCAGTGATAGAACAAGAGGGAATGGCCTCAAGCTGTGACTGGGGAGGTTTGGACTGGATAGTAGGAAACATTTTTTCATGGCAAGAGTGGTCAGGCATTGGAATGCACTGTCCAGGGAGGTGGTGGAGTCCCCAAGCCTGGATATGTTTAAAGGTGGTTTGGCTGTGGTGCTATGGTTTAGGGGTGACCCTTGTAGAGTAGGGTTCTGGGTTGGACTTGGTGATCCTGAGGGTCTTTTCCAACCTGAATGCTTCTGTGATTCTGTGATTCTGTATTCTCTAACACTGCACTAGCAATGTAATACTGATTGACTTACACCTCCTATAAGACTCACCTTCTTTTACACAGCACTTGCACTTTCAAATTTCATCACTTTTCTTAACCTTTCCAAAACTACTTTGATTTCATGCCCAATATTTGATACTAATAGGCTCATGTAGGCTGTGCTACAGTAAGTATTGTGGCCTACAGAGTTTGAGTTTTGCATGAAGGAAAGCCAGAGTTCATAGAGTCATAGAATCCTAGAATCAACCAGGTTGGAAAAGACCTCAGAGATCATCAAGTCCAACCTCTTATCTAATGCCTAACACCTCCTGACAGCTAAACCATGGCTTCAAGTGCCACATCCAAGCCATTTTTGAACACCTCCAGTGGCGGTGACTCCACCACCTCCCTGGGCAGCACATTCTAATGACCAATAACTCTTTCTGTGAAGAACTTTCTCCTCACCGCGAGCCTAAACTTCCCCTGGCACATCTTGAGACTGTGTCCTCTTGTTCTGGTGCTGGTTGCCTGGAGTTCAGCCTCTGGTGAGCATGGGAAAAAGGCTTTTGTGTGTGTGCTTTCCTTTGGTATTCTAATGGTGTTGTGGAATGCTGTGGGGTTTTGACTTTCCTCAAATCATTATGTGCATTGAAAATCCTGCCAGGGAAGAGGAAATAAAGAGGTGGAATTTGGAATGGGAGTAGTTGGACAGCAATGTGGCTGCAATTCTTTGTAAGAAGTGTCTGGACTGTACAGGTAGAGCAGGGAAAGGGGATGTGACAGCCTGTGTAAGACACCCCTGTCTGTTCTGCATGGGTTAAATTGATGGGCTGAGGTCAATGGAATAAGGTTTTAACAAGACCAAGGGTCCTGCACTTTGGTACAACAACCCAAGGAATGCTACAGGCTTGGGGCAGAGTGGCTGGACTAATAAATCTTTTTGGCTGGAGAATAAATCTTCTTGGAGAATAAATCTTATTTGGAGCAACTGAAGGAGCTGGGGCTGTTTAGTGTGAAAAAGAAGAGGCTGAGGGGAGACCTCATTGCTCTCTACAAGTCCCTGAAAGGACATTGTAAAGAGGCTGGTGCTGGTCTCTTCTCACAGGTAATTAGTGACAGAACAAGAAGGAATGGCCTCAAGCTGTGACTGGGTAGGTTTAGACTGGACATTAGGAAACATTTTTTCATGGCAAGAGTGGTCAGGGATTGGGATGTGCTGCCCAGGGAGGTGCTTGAGTCCCCAAGCCTGGATGTGTTTCAAGGTGGTTTGGCTGTGGTGCTACAGTTTAGGGGTGACCCTTGTGGAGTAGGGTTCTTGGTTGGACTTGGTGATCCTGAGGGTCTTTTCCAACCTGAATGCTTCTGTGATTCTCTAAAAGTATTCTGGTACAAAAGGATCTGGGGGTTCTGGTGGATAGCAGCTTAACATGAGCCAGCAGTGTGCCAGGATGGCTGAGAAGGCCAGCAGCATCCTGGCCTGGTTCAGAACCACTGGGTCCAGCAGCAGTACGGAAATGATCGTGTGCCTCTACTCATCTCTGTGAGGATGCAGCTCGAGTACTGTGTCCATTCCTGGGTGCCACAGTAGAGGAAAGACATTGAGGTCCTGGAGCATGTCCAGAGTAGAACAAAGAGGTTAGTGAGAAGTTTGGAGGGTGGCATATGAGGACTGGTTGAGGGAGCTGGGGTTGTTCAGTCTGAAAAAGAGAAGGCTAAGGGGAAAAATTACTGCTCCCTCCAACTCCCTGAGAGGACACTGGAGTAAGCCTGGTGTTGGTTTCTTCTCCCATGCAACCAGCAATAGGGTGAGAGGAAATGGGTTTAAGTTGCGCCTGGTGCTGTTTAGATTGGACTTTAGGATAAAGCTATTTTCTGAGAGAGTGGTGAGGCATTGGAACAGACTGCCCAGGGAGGTGCTGGAGTCACCATCCCTGAAGCTGTTCAGGAATCATGTGGATGTGGCTCTTCAGGATATTGCTTAGTGGCTGTGGTACTTGTGTTATGTTTGGACTTGATGATCATAAAGGTCTCTTCCAGCCTTAGTCATTCCATGATTCCATGACTTGCAAGTGGTTTATATAGTTCTATACAAAGCCCAGATTGTGTTTAGCCAAAATTATCTGCTTGCTGCTTCTCTGAGGTAGGATATGCAAGATGTTAAGTTACACTGAGGCAGTCCCAGTTTCCTGGATACTTCTGCAGAAAGCACAGCATTTCTGAGGAGAACTGCACAGAAACTTTCTGATAAAACAAAGCTGTGTCAAAAATCACAATTCATCAAGTTTGAAATGTAGGGGGTTGGGGTGGGTGGGTGGGGGAGCAACATTTTGCCTTTGGTATTATGAAATGGAATCCAGGGAAGTGTTCTTTGCTGAAACCATGAACATAGCCACTGGTAAACAACTGCTACCTGGCTTCTGGCCTGCTTTACAGCCAACAAACCTGTGTGGCGTTTTACTGGGCTAAATGTGCTTGTCCTATCCGACAAGATCACAGGATCACAGCATGTTAGGGTTTGGAAGGGACCTCTGGAGATCTTCAAGTCCAACACCCCTGCCAGAGCAAGATCACAGAACCTAGCGCAGGTTGCACACAGATAACCTTTTTTTTCACTCAAAGTTTAGCAAAACAGGGCCAATTTGAGGCTTTTTGTTTTCTTCTTTACTTTTTCTATTCACTTCCATATGAAGCAAGTATGTTTGGAGATTGGGCAGAAATGGAGGGGCAGTTTGAAGGCAAACACAACTGTATTCCTTTAAACAACTGGGTTAAATATCAGCCAATCAGGTCATTGAATTGCCTACAAAAGGGTCTTAAAGATGATGCAACTTTGCAAACTCACCTTCATCAGCCTAAATAACTTCTTTCCTTTCTGTTACCAGTGGTGACAGTGGAAAACACAAATCAGATCAATTTATCTCACATTCTAGGCAAGAAAAATCGGGTTTTGAAAACAACACAGTGTTAAGACTACATCTGCTGAGTGCATTCAATGCTTTAGCAACATTTATAGAAGCATTCTTAAGGCACACTCATTAATTATTTTTTTTTTCTGTATTTTGAAGGCATAAAATACAAAATACAGCACAGGGAAAAATGGTTAAGAAGAGAATGCACATGAAAAACAACTGCAAATGTCCTTTATTGCTGTTGACAACTTAATAGCTATCTTTGGAAGCTGCTGGAAGTGGCATTTTATGAAAGAAACAACAGGTTTTGCTCAGTGCTCTTTTTTATAAGCACAGCATTTAGGCTATAGATAATCTGAATTGAAATGGTAACTCTTTGTTTTTAATGGCTTTTAATGCCCAGGCTAGGAATTGCATTAATCATTTCTTTCATTACTGTGTTGATTCTGGAACATGTTTCTTTTCTGGAGCGTGCCCCCCTGCGTGAAAGCAAAGTAAACTCTCCTGAAGCCCTCTCCTTGGGATCATCACCTACGGTTAACCTAAGTGAGGAATGCACATCTTTTAATGCTGGCCTTTGGACTAGGATCAGTTAACAAAGTGAATGAGTCCAAAGTATATATTCTAAATTAGTAGCCCTCAATTTGAAGCATGGGTAGGCTGCTGCTTCAACCACACCAGTTCAATTTAACCAAAGCAGCAGTGTTGATAGAAGTCACTGTTTTCTTGACAGTGCTTTCACTAGAGCAAAAATTTCCATGATTTCACTGGAAGCCAAATGAAATCAGAGCTGGGCACTTTAAAGACCATTAGCTCCCTTGGAGACTTTTTTTTCCCTTTCTTTATTCTTTTTTTTTCTCCTTTAAGAAAATTCTTCAGTCTGGGAAAATAAGAGCACCATAAACACTTCTGTTACCTCTTCTAGAGTCAATCACTGAGGCTGGGATCAATCACTTCAACTGTTAATGGTTTCTTCATTGACTTTGGTCACCAGTCTAGAGTAATTCAGATCCTTCAAAACTGAGATCCTCCACCAAAGCACACCAAGCTTGTGTGAACTCTATGGTTAGCTTGGGAGTATATTATTGACCAACAAGCAAATCTACAAATAGAAATGATGCATCTTCATAGGTACGGGCAAATGTAGGCTGCTGGTTTACTGCCAAGTCCCTTTTGAATACCCATTTGAACTTAAACACATGTTAAAGATTTTGAGATGTATTTATATATATAAATCCACATGTTCACTTAAAATTGGAATTAGCATTTTCCATCAGGAGTTCTACTTGAACATAATGTAGTCAAATGCTAACAGCAAAAGAGCAAGCACCTAAACCCATAGATGCCAGCAATCCTACTGGTCCCACTGACTTAAAATTACTCTCAGTGCAGTGATGGCAACCCATTGTTTGTCTTGATGACCTACAATACTGATCAAAATTAACGCATTAGTCACATGCAACCCAACTGGATCCCACTCAGTAATGTGGTCTGATTGGGAGCATCCTTCTTTTCCAAATCTCCCTCACTTTTCACTGTACAGCACATGAGGTCCATTCATTGGTGGAGGTGGTGGGGGGAACAAACTAAAAAAATCAACTGTGGAAGGGAAATGAATTGTAGAAAGAGCTCTCAAAAAATGTTGGTTTTCATCTGTTTTGGTTTCCTTTCTTTGTCTTTCTTTTTTCTTTTTCTTTCTTTCTCTTTCTGTCCTTCTGTCTTTCTTTCTCTTTCTGTCCTTCTGCCTTTCTCTTTCTCTTTCTGTCCTTCTTTCTGTCTTTCTCTCTCCTTTTCTTTCTTTTTGTTTTTTTTTTTAAAACAGAATACATTTCTTTGAGATTTGAGTTTCCTGACAGGATCCAAAGAAGGACTCAATGAAAACACACTTGTTTATGGAAGCCATTGTAAGCAAAGCAGCAATGGTTTCTTCTCTTTGGGAATCTCTCTGTAGCTTTTTGCAGCCTTGTGGCTTTGCTAAAATCCACAGTTTCTCCATCCTTATCCTCCACATCTCAGCCTGCAGCTGCTCATGTTTAGATGTGCCTGGGCAGCTACTTTGAATTTGAAGAGAACCCTACCAGAGCACTATTTGAGCTCAAATGAAGGAAAACTGTGAATTGCATCAGTTTATACAGGCTGGATGCAAATCATTTAGTACTCCTACCTGCGCAGATATGAGTACAATAGAAACACTCATATAGGCATGGAGCTAATAAACAGTGTCACTGATGTTTCCATCAAATGTCATGTAAAAAGAGGTTCTTAAACCTTTTTTTTTTTTTTTTCCCCTTACATTTTCTGTTTCCAAGGATAACTAAAGCTCCAATCAGAATGAATTAAAATGTTTCCATGATGTGTGCTCCATCCTCTGGGTGCTGAAAGAGGAACAGCACACTGTGCCAGGAATAGCTGATACCAGGTAAGGCTACCCCAAAATTTCACTGGCCTTCCAAAAAAAATCTGGGATGTGAAACACTGCCAAGGGAGCTTTTAGAAGGAAGAGCAAGCAATTAAATTTCAGAGGGATGTTTACTTTATATAGCTATATTAGATTGAAAAATATTAGAGCATCTTTTCCCCTCCTTCTTACTAACAGCTCAGATGAAGTAACAAAGAACTCCACTTATCTGGGGAAATATATTTGGAGACAGACACTGCTTGATCTTGTTTCAAAGCCCTAATACTGAACCTGATTATTGTGATATCCTACCTTTTCTGGTTTGGTCATCACAGTGTCTTTAGCAATACGAAGGCTGCCTGAGACACACTGCACTATGGTATGCAACATTGAATTCAACAGCAGCAAAGTCAGTACTCTCATTTTATTTAGATTAATTTATGAATATAGACTACAAGCTAGGTACCTAGGCGGCTCTTTTTTCTTTTTTCGAGAGCAGACCATTAAATAAATGAAACAAAAATAATGACCAAATTTCCAGTCCAATGTAATATATAAATGCAACAGAGAATGCAAAAGATTTTGCCTTCTCCAAGCTGTGATCACATCAACAATGAAACATGTTGTGGAGGCTTGAAGGCAGTTACAAGCCCTTTCTTAAGCATGAAAAAATGTATTAACAACAGGGAGGCATCCTCTGATTTATAGTGGGAGCTTTGACTACACCTTGCTTGCTTGGACTATTGCAATTGATATTGCAGTTTATATAGTCTCAAGTTATAAATTTATTATAAACCCAAGAAATAAATCAGATTATTAATTTTTTTTCACTGGTCACATCCTATGGTTCTTTGCAATCCTAGAAACGTGATTTTATTCTAACTACTGACTTTTATTTGGATTCCAGTGACACTCAAAGAAATTCAGTAGTGCCACCATATCTTTTCTGTAGTGTGTGTCATGATAGCTAAACAGTAATTCAGTGTTCAAAGGTCTGAAAAATGAGGCTGCAATGCAAAACTCTTTAAAGGTGTTTGAATTGAGTGCACTGAGAAGGGAGTTCAGCTAATACAAAAATAATCATTTTGAGAGAAAATGAAATAAAATGCTTTAGAAAATATTTTCCACAATTTGCTGCCTTTTGAAAAGCCAAAACCAAACAAAGGTCTCTGAAACTCTGGGCTATAGCATTGATATGTAGGGCACAAGATGAACTGTGATGGTCACGTAACATTTGGAGTGTCCTAAGCCTGCCTGTTGGAAGTATTTTGCACAGAGTAAGAGAGGCACCTCCAGAAAGGACAATAGAGATGATTAATCTGGCAGCCAAACTACTGAGTGGTAGGTTTCAAAAGCTTCATGAGACTCTTGCTTGACTTGTTGATTTAGAAAGGCAAAAAAAAAATCTGCTTAGCACGTTTCCTTCACCAAGAAACCAGTTAATACACCACAAACAGAATCAATAGTAAAGTATGGTTTAATATACAGAAAGTCATACAAGTTATCACTGCTTGAAGAGCCATACCAGGCCACCAACCACAACTAGATTACATATTTTAATTTCCCTCCTCAACCAAATGATAAAATCAAATTCAGGGCAATGTGTTAAAGATATCCAGAATTTTAAATAGCAAATCTCTTGGAAAAAAAAAAAAACCAAAAAACCCCAAATGTAACATGAAACAGAAACAACAAATGTGATGATACTATTCTGTGGAGAAAAACAGATCTCCATTTGATATACCACATTGTAACCTTCTGACACTGTAGGGCACTCTTCACGTGTATATGGTCAGGCAGAACTCCTGAAATGGGAGTTAACTAAACCAAATACAAAGCAAGGAAAATGAGTTTGGTTGCCTCGTTTGCCTAAGAGGGTTTGTTTCGCAGCTATTTGGTGACTGCCGCGGCAGCTTTTGGTGCCTCGATCAAGTAGCTCAAACGCTACACCGTTCACCTCAGAGCAATGTTACCACTGCCTTCGGAAGATGAATTGCTACCCTGTAAATCACTGTCACCAGTTCTCAGAGACGAGCACAGGACAAGTGAGTTGCATTGACCCAGTCTATCGTGAGACATCCTCCTGTTTTGCTGTTTTCTGTTGTGTTCTTGGCACAGCACTGAAAAGAAACTGCTTCTTCGTCCTGCTAGGCAGCAATCAACTCACGCTCGCATTTCTTTTTAGTGTTGTTTTTTTGTTCGTTTAGTTAATTAAATAGAATTGCAATAAACACATAGACCTACCTTTGTTATTCCCCACTATCATCCTCTATTAGTTTTGATGAAACTACTTTTTGTGTGTGTGTGTGTGTGTGCGTGTGTGTGTTGTATTTTTTCTTTCCAATGGTGAAATGAAAAGGCAAAACAGGTGTTAGTTTATTGATGTTTAACAACTTTCGGATCATTTAAATAATTAAAACTAATTTGTGTTGAGAGCTACAGTTGCATTTTTATTAGAGAAACAAGTACAAATAGGCATCACTACAGAGCTGTTTATTCAGTAATGAGATTAAATGAGATGGATTTCATAATCTCGACTCTTTCTGATTAATGTGGCACTCAGAACTCTTTTAACTTCTGGGGCCCTAACAACGTGGAAACAGCTGCTCACCTGCTAGAATTCTGTAAAACATTCTCCTTTAAAGCTGCAAATGTATTTATTTATTTATTTCCCTTAAAATGATCCCTAAAAAAATATTCTAAGCAAAATATTGAACGCCTTCAGTTCAAACAATACTTGCATTAGAAACCTGAAATTATACTGGTTTATTAATTTAATCACAAAAGAGAGTTTCTTTTACAAAGAGCAGTATATATATATATATATATGCTTCTGTGTCATGTAAACCTTTCTGCATATCTTTCTCTTTGTAGGGTAGAGGCTATAGTCTTAATCTGCATAGAAAAAATACTGTCCTTTTATAATCAGTTCTAAGTGAATTAGCCTACAACATTTAAGTACAATTTTAAGAGGGGAAAAAAATAATAGTAATAGCAATAAAAAGGTATTAACAGAGCTTCGAGCAAAATGTGCTGTAAAATAATCTGCTGAGAACCAGTTAAAGCAGCACAGTACTTACCCTTTTGAACAAAAGGCATCACATATAATTCCAGGTAACAATTGTATACTATTAAATGTTTAAGCAAAAAAAAAAAATTAAAAAGAAGGAAAAAAGCCCAACCCTCCCCCCCAAAAAAACCCCAAACCCAACACAGCAGCAAAATGGTAGAAGCAAGGTTTCGATATATTTTTTTTCTCTTGTTCACTAAAGGGTTTTTTTTTCAAGCATTTTTAGTTAAGATGCAGCATATTGCATGTACAGGGACTGCATTGCACCAGATAGTGACATGCTAAGCCACGGTTGCCTTGCATTTGGGCGATAACCATTTGAATCTCTCTCTCTCTCTTCTAAACCAGTCTCAGTTTGTGAGGCTGTGGTAAACAGTAGCACTCAATCAACCCCCCTTTTCTTTTCTTTTTCTTTTTTTTTTGTTTGTTTTTATTATTTTCCACATTCACATGAAAAACATTCAAAATTTGGGCTATGTAGACATCTCAACTCGAGCGAAATAGACATTTAAGAGCCAGCGGATGGACCGAAGAGCGTCCAGGCAGAAGTGTGTGAGCATTACCAATAAGCATGTCAATAATTTGCATGACCCATGAATAAATTCTTTGCTTTTTAATGATACTACAACACAGGGATTCAAATTCAATGTAAAACTGCTAAAAATCTACCAATTGTAATTGCTTTCAGGCTGTTTGGTTTTTTTTTCCTTTATTTTTTATTTCTTCTTTTTTCATTTTTTTCCCCCTTTTTTTCCCCTTTTCCTTTTTTTCTTTATTTTTCTTTTTCCTTTTTTTTTCTTTTTTACCCCTTTATTTTTCTTTATTTTTTCTTTATTTTTTCTCTTTTTTTTCTTTTCTCTTTTTTTTTCTTTTCTCTTTTTTTTTTCCTTTTCTCTGTTTTTTTCTTTTCTCTTTTTTTTTTCTTTTCTTTTTTTTTTCTTTTCTCTTTTTTTTTTCTTTTCTCTTTTTTTGTTTTTTTCCAGTAGAAAAATAAAAATCTCATACATTCGAAGTGGTACACAAAAAAAAAAAGAAATAAAGAAAGAAAGACTGGGAATAAAATTGATCAGATTTCTTGATAGCACCATTTACACATTCTTCAAAGTAAACATTAAAATGCACTTTCTCAGAAAGCGATATAAATATATCTCTATATAAATACAGGACGTGCTAACCTCTGTTAACCATCTGAATGTGATGGA